>NW_014011664.1:0-10315 GCF_000611645.1 Monoraphidium neglectum
CTCTTCCCCTCCTCCTGCCTCTGCACCCCATCGACTGGGAATTGTGCCAACCATCTATCCCAGGTGATCTCGCAAGTGGAGAAGCGTGTGGCCCAGGTCACCATGCTGCCAGTCGGTAGGCCACGGCCTCGGCGCGCGCTCACACAAGCAGTTTACGGGACAGGGCTTGGCTTGGGTTTGCAGCCAGAGGGGTAATTGAACCCTTTGACAGCTCGCGACCCACTGCTGTGTGACCCCACCGCCAGCAAACAGACAAACCTGCTGCGGCGTCAAGCAAACCCGTCCGATCCCTGTCCAGCCCTGTGCACGGCAACCTGTAATACTCGCTGTGCATGGGACAACCAAGCTCATTGACCTCTGCGCTGTTGCGGGGCACTCCCTTCACCCCCTCAATCCCCAGAGAACCAGGAGGGTCTCCAGGTGCTACGCTACGTCAACGGCCAGGAGTACCAGGCACACTACGACTTCTTCTGGGTGGGCGCGGGGGGTAGAAAGTTCTTGGGTGCTGATGGGCACGCAAATGGGCCTCCCAGGACCACAGTTATTGGGGCTGGACGGGTGTCGTGCAACCTTGTCGTCTTGCAAATTGATCTCGCCAAGTGCGAGACCGCCAACCACCATTATTGACCAGGAAGCACTGATGATGGGAAGTCAACATGACACACACCTCGACACACACGCACAAACACATGCACAAACACTTTTATGCGCACACGCACGCACGGCAAACTGTACGCACACCACATATGAACGTCACACATGCACACACTCACATGCGCGCGCCCCCACACACGCACGCGCACACACACGCACGCGCACACGCAACGCACAGACACACACGCACCCCCCCCCACACACACACACACACGTGCGCTGTGGCGCCCCGTCCCACCCCGTCAGGACAAGAAGAACCAGGACCCCAGGGAGGGCGGCCAGCGCATCGTGACGGCGCTCATGTTCCTGGCCACACCCGAGGAGGGCGGGGAGACAGTCTTCCCCGATGCCGAGGTGCAGTCGCCCCCAGACCCCAGCTTCTCGCCCTGCGCCAGGAAGGGGCTTGTGAACAAGCCCTACAAGGGGGACATGCTCATGTGAGGGGGTGGAGAGCGGGGAGGGGGTGCTGCATTTCTGCTGGCGTGCAGGTTTCAGGGCCAATGGGGCTGGTCGTGTGAAGCAGGTGTTGGTCCCGTGTCAGCCAAACCTGGGCTGCCATGTCACGCACGCGCGCACAATGATAGTCTGTCTAATGTGTCACCAGCCAGAGCTGGTGAGCGGCATCCCACTCCAACCTTTGAAGACCACAAAACAAACAGCCGTGCATGTCAGGGTGCTCCCAAATCAACTCAACCAACAATCCTCTGCCCCCAGGTTCTACTCCCTTACCCCCAACGGCGAGATTGACCTCACCAGCCTCCACGCCAGCTGTCCCACACTTAAAGGGGTGAGTCTTGGCGCAAGACAGCACCAGGGGAAGGTGGACAATGGAGCAACCCTACGCTGCCGTGCTAGCCCCGCCGGCGCCCCAAGCAATGCTGCAGGAGCAGCCTTGCAATAGTTGTGAAGGCGCGCGCGCAAAGCTCTCTCTCGCTCGTCGTGCTGCAACCGCTGCAGGAGAAATGGAGTGCCACAAAATGGATCCACGTCAGCGGATTCAGGCAGAACGCAGGTCAGCGGGAATGCAGAGCCGGGGCGTGGGCCGCGCAGGGCCAGGAACACGGCCAGCATGCTGCGCAAGAGCAGCACTGGCGTGGCAGACACCACCCATGCCTGCCATTTACCCCCCACCCCCTCCAGGTCTGGCCCAGTACCTTGACAATCCCTGCCCCATTGCACCCGCCAATCTGGCCTCACCCTTCGCCCTCCTGCCCCAACGCCCACCCACCCCCAGACCACCAGAAGGCCAAGTGGAAGGGCTGCGCCGACCAGAACGAGTACTGCGGGGCCTGGGCCGCCACCGGGGAGTGCGAGAAGAACCCCGGCTACATGCGCCTCAACTGCCGCCTTGCCTGCAAGCTGTGCAGCCCGGCCGCGGCTGGGGCGGTGGCAGGGGCGCCCTCGGAGCCGTCCAAAGAGCTGTGAGGGCGGCCGAGGCACTTGGTGAATGCCGTGACTTTGACATTGATCACATCGGAATATTTGTCCCACTAGGCAGGCACACAGCCATTCCTCTCAGCAAGATGGCCTCATCAGGCTTGGAGCGCTCGACACGTGCTGCAGCGTGTCGCATCCATGGCTGATTTCCCCGGGAAATTGTTGGCGGCCAACAGTGTGCGGCTTCAATGACATCTCCGCTCATCATCCATTGCAATACTCTGCCACTGGCATCCTCTTCAACCTGTGGGCCATAGGCGGGCTCAATTCTGCGTGCCAGCTGGCAGTTGGTCGCTCACCGCCTGCACCCTGCTGAGGCGTGCCTCCCGTGCAAGCAGCTAAGGCACGGGCTTGCTGCGACCAATATCCATTACCCCGCATTATCCTGGGTGTTCAAGAAATTGGCTGTAACGTCGCCTTGCGCGTTCTTGCTGGGTGCCGTGTCTACGGCGCAGCTTTCTCTGTGTGGAGCCTGCGTTGTGATGTTGGCCAAGGGCAGGTGGGAGCAGCGGCAGCATCCGCTGCTACCTGGTGCCCAATTCGATCGCGCTCACCCGGACCGACCGGTACATGAGCAGGGTGCAACGGTCCGCCAACAATCAGCAATCGCGGGCGACAACTCTCAGGAACCCTTTACAGGCCAGCAGGCTGCCCCACAGTAGCAGCCAGCCATGCTGATGAAATACAATTGTAAGCAACGTATATTGTATGACACACATCCGCCCACAAGGTCCCTTGGCTCCACTGCTGACTAGGCCCACACATGCCCAGCCGCCCTGCAGGTCCGCAGCTGCCAAAGAACCTGCTCCCCGTGAGTTTTGCGAATGTCGCAAAGGCTTGCGGCGCATTTGTTGTTGAGTTCGATTGTGATTCTCTCGTTGTTTTCTTGAAAAGCGACCCGTTTGCCGCAGTGCGTCCCTCGCATGAACATTGGGCCGTGTCACGCTAACTCGGACACGCAGCTCCAGGCCTAAGCCACCTCTTACGTAGCTTTGCTACTTTTCGGACTATTCTGACGCTGGTAGGGGGTGGCAGAGCAGCGCAGTTGTGGCAGCCCCTGCGTCACGGCGCGCAGTCGCTGCACTGCTGCTGGCCCTGCAGGGCGCCAGAGCAGCCCAGGCGCGAGCAGCTCGGCCCCATGGGGCAGGGCTGCTCGCGCACCGCAGCGGCAGATGGCTCCGAAGGCGCTCTACTTGTGCAGCAGTGGGTGGAGGTGCGCGTTTGCGGGCTGGCATGCGTGCTGCTGGCTGTGCGTTTTGTGCGTGCGTTGCGACCGCACGCGGGTGCGTGGCGTAGGAGGACAGACGCCTGCTCCGCCTTGATGTATGCAGATGCTTGCGCACGACCTGCTACGGCGGCCTGTCCTTGGTCGCCAAGCTCCTGATGCCGCCAGCAACCAGGGAGCCTTGTTGTGCATAATGCAAGCCCGCTGCCCTCATCCTTCCGCTCCACCCCCCGCCCACACCCTCGCGCCCCAGGGCCCCAGTGCGCTCTGCCTACCCCTGCCCCGCCGCCGGACCAAGGCCATCACCGCTGTCAACGACCCGTTGACCGCCGACAACCAAAATGACACCGCCAGAACATCAATTGAGGCACTGCCGCCGCAGCAGCAGCCAGAGCTGCTGCCGGCGCCCGCTGACGCCGCCAGCAGCCTCTCTGCCACAGAACAGCAGGGCTTGATTGTTGCTGCCGCAGCACAGGCCCGTGCCCTCAGGGCGGCCGGCGCCCTACTGCTGCACGCGCGCCGCGAGGCCGCCGCGCAGGCTGCCAACAACCTTGTCCTACAGTCACGCTGCAACGCCGTCTCCAGCGAGCTGCTGCTTTGTCAGCAGGCGCGTTCTTCAGAGGCCAGGGAACGCGCGCTGCTGGAGCAGCGTTGCGCGGGGCAGGAGGAGGAGCTGCGACACCTGCGCGCACAGCAGCTGCCGCCGCCGCCGGTCATCGCGCTCACGCTGACCCTGATTGTGCCGGCTCCCGCCACGGCGGCTGCGACAATCACCTGTGCCGCCACCGACCTTCAGACAACTGCGGACGCCACCCCGGCAACCACCGCGGCCCCCCTTGCCACCAGTGTCGAGGCCACCGATACCCACAGCCAAGACCCCGATGTCTGCAGCCTCGACTGCCCCACCGCCGCCCCAGGCCAAGGCCACGTCTCATGCGACGGGCCCCTGGGTGAGTTGGCGCGCCCCTGCGGCACCGAGCACGCCTCCTTCAAGATCATCCTGGCCGCCAAGAGTGACACCGTCTCCTCTGGCCACCCAGCGCCCGCCATCACTACTTCCACAGCGGCCCCATGTGCTGCCCCGTGCACCCCGACGGCTTGCGAGGCATCGCCGCCGGGGGCTTACACAGCTGCTGGCGCCTTTTCAGCACCCGCCATCAGCGCGCCACTCAATGGCGCATGTTGCAACCTCCAGGACGACGCCCGAGACATTGCCCCAACGGCAACGGTTGCCAAGCAGCGCAGCGCCGGCGCCCACCCCGCAGCCGCACGCTGCGAAGACACAGCCGCGCCCTGTATCGATGAGCCAGAGATGCCTTCCAAGCTCCTAGGCGAGCAGGATCAGCTGCACCAGGTGTTTGCCGCCGCGCACCGCTTTGAAGGCGCTGTCGCTGCCCTGTCAAGCACGACGCTGGCTGGCCTGCTCAAGGCAGGCGGCGCCAAGGCGTGCGGTAGCGGCGGGCAGGGCAGCGTGTCGTGCCTGCAGCTGCCAGGTGTGAGCCTGCCGCTGGCGATCAAGGCGTGCAACGAGCCCACCAAGTACAAGGACTTCCTGAGGGAGTGCGACGTGTGGAGCTCCTGGGCGGCCGCCTGTCCCCAGTACGTGATACCCCTGCTGGCCGCGCAGTACGTGCGCCGCAAGCCCGGCTCCTCGCGCGGGTGCTCGTATTTCGCCATGCCCGCCTGCAGCAAGGGCAGGTGCCTGTCCATGACATTGACCACAATGCACAGGTTGCGGCAGGAGGCCGGCGGCGTCTTTTCTGTAGACAAGCTGGCCTTTGTCCAGCGCGTGCTGGGGTTCTTGGTGGTTGCCCTCGATGCTGCCCACCAACACGGCATAGTCTGGGCCGACCTCAAGCCTCCCAACATAATGCTGGGGAGGGATGGCGAGCCACAGATCATTGACTTTGGGTCTGCCAGCCGCGTGCCCGCCGAGGGCCTGCGCCACACACCGATGCAGTCCAAGGGCTACCGCGCCCCCGAGTGCGGCAAGAAGAAGGGCGGCTTCATGGGCTGTGCCATTGACATGTGGGCGCTGGGCTGCGTGGGGGTGGAGATGGTGCTGGGCTTTGACACCTTTTTCTCTTTTGTAGGCAAGCACGATGTGCTTTCAGTCGACAAGGCCGCAGCTGCTGAGTGGCCGTCGAGCGCACCCGCCACCCTGCATGCCCTTGTGTTTGACTGCCTGCTGGTGCACGACCCTGTGCAGCGCGCCTCGGCCGCCCGGATCATGCAGCACCCCTACTTTGAGGGGCTCGACTGGGAGGCCGTCCGCAGCGGCGCCGCCTGGGCGCGATGACTGGCTGACGCGCCAGCAAGCGCCTGCTTGTGCAACGCAATTCGCATCCGGGACCTTTCTGTTTGTTTGCATTTCCGAGCAAGCATCTTGGTCTGACTTTGTTGTGCTGGGTCACAGCAAGAACAAAATTGAGTAAATGTACACACACTTTCGTATCTGATATCAGTGGCCTATATTGGTTCTGACCGGAGTACGACTGATTGCCTGGCAAGCCTGCCTGAGCACAGACAGCACCTGATGCCATGCCTCTACACCGTACCAGCCAGCTGTTGTGCGGTAGTGCAGGGAAAAGGGGCACCTAATACTGTAACCGTCAAATCTGGCTATTATATGCAAAGTGAATAGATGGACCTGTGGGCTGTGAAGCCAGGTTGATGGGGATGGCGTCGTGTCGCGACAAGTCCAGTCAGGACCGCCAGGCTGGCCGCGGCGGTTGCGGGTAACCTTGGACCCAGCCCAGTCAGTCTGTGCGTCGCCACACCACGAGCCAGCACAAGTACTGCGTCGTGGTGGAGGCGTCTCGGGCAAACAGTTACGCGTCTGATGCTGGAGTCTTATCGTCGACGAATACCAGATTACCAGAAAACCTGATCCTTTCGTCGGGCGCTCCGCTCGCATCGTACCACTCATCCCGCTATTGTGTACTGTCTTCTACGAGATGGCTTCCTTTGGTGCCTTTGAGGAAGAGGGGTCGATATACGACGCCATATTTACGGAGCTCCGCCAGATCAAGTCGGGCACCGTCCGTCTGCAGGAGCAGGTATTGCAATGATCGCCTACATGTTTTACTTGTATGACATGTTCTTTGTGTGTGAAACCGCTCACCTCTACCACAACGGCCGCCAATTCGGCGCAGGCGGACAAGCGCAAGAGGGAGGCTAAGGTGCGGCAGGAAGGCACAGCAGCGCCAGTCTTCCAACCGCATGCGCGTCCTGAGCGCTGCAGTGTGTCACGACGATGCCCTCGCTGTGCTCGGCACTCTCCGAGTGCTGCACGCAACAGGACAGCGCCAGCCTGCTGAGTCAGCGACGCTCTCGCTCCCCTCCCTTCCACCTTGTCCTGCCTTCCTTCCCCCTGATTTCTGCCATCCCCGCCCTCAATGCCTCCGACCTGCAGCGCCTGCTGGAGCGCCAGGTCGGCACGCGGCAGGAGTTTGATTCCAAGCACATGTACACTGAGGAGCGGCTGGACCGCCTGGAGGCGCTCTTCAAAGAGCACGACGCGCGCCTCGGCCACGTCTGCGATGCCATCATCAGGATCAGCCCCGACACCCAGGGCGTCTTTGGGGCCGGGGCCGCCGCGGCCACGCTGCCGCGCACGGCGGTTCCCGAGTCATGGGAGGACGAGGACAAGGTGGTCGGGGACGAGTTCGCGGCCCTGAGCACTGGCCTGGAGCGCGTGGAGAGCCTGGTGCAGGACGTGTCGCGGGCGGCGTCGCGCGCGTCGACGCGCGGCCAGTCCCTGACTGGCGTGTGAGGGTCTACGCCCCTTGGGCACCCCCCGGCCGCCCCTCCCTCCACCTGCGTCCTCCCTTCCTTGGGGGGAGGGGCCGCGGTGCCCCCCCAGTGCGCGCCGCCAGCAGCTTGGCATGCGGCCCAGGTGCTGTGCCTGGCGCATTGTTGCCCACTGGAGCCGCTTGATTGTTGTTCGCCTGTGCTGCTTGTGGCACCCGCGATGGCTTTGTATCAACGGCTGGCTTGTGGGCTTTTGCGCTGCTTCAGTTGCATGCAGTACCGTCTCGCTCCTTGCGCATGATTGAACGCGTTGATTGCTGTCGGCGCCTGCGGCTTGGGCCTGGGAAAAACCTTGCCGCATGTTGCGCGCCACTGCATGGCGGCTTGCCGGGCTGCTGCGGCCGCGCTGCAATGGTGTGGAGGCTCTGAAGCGCGTCATGCCGTAGCAGATCCTGCTTGACCACCGCTACAAGGTGTTGTAACACCAAGAGGGTGGAGTTGCAGGCAATGTAGCTGTGTTGCATTTCAGCGTGATTGAGGAGCAGGTGTCACGGCAGACGCAAAATCACGACAGTTGGATTGCAGGAATCGCTCTATGCTGCTTGGGCTACATAAACAGCAGAGGTCTGACCATGCATTAAAATTGGTCTGTGGGCGTGGCAGCTAGGTTTGAATGTCCGAGTCACTTGACAGCCACAGGCTCACAATGCATTGAGAGCAGAAACACAAGCCAAGGTGCAGAGGAACGAGTGACCTGACAGGAGCGCGTGGGATAGGATAAGATAGGAAACTGGAAAAATACAACGGGGTAAGAAAGGTGAAGATGCTTGGAAAGCATTGCCACCTTGATGCACGGCAGCAAGCAAACATTGAATTTCTTACTAGCAGTTAGTCATTTCTGTCACAAAGTGTCTGTACGGTGTGGAACACGGGCGTCTCCGCGTAACAACTCGCCGGCTTGATCCGGCGCGCGTCCCCCGCGCAATACTGACTCTCCTGTCTTCGATTCAGCTTGGCAACTGTCCACCTTCTGCGCCAGTGCACCTGCCCAAGTCATGCAGTGGCACTGGCGTGCAGCGGCTAACGCGCCAGCGAGAGTCAGTTAGGCGAAAGCGCCCTTAAAGCCTGGCGGCTGTCCGCCCTGCGTCCCAGTAAGCCGGCCGGGGCGAGTGGGTGGCGCCGGCTCGCCGCAGGCCTGTCGTCGTGGTGCGTTCGCGCCACCAGGCGCGTATCAAGAACCAGCAATCCATAAAACTGCAAGTCATTTATGATAACACATTTTTCCATGGAAAGAAAAGAAGAGTCTGGAGTCAAGCCACGACCAGCTTGTGCATCAATGCTGAGTCGCGCGACGCGGACTGGACAGTGACAGCAGAAGGACTACGGTGCCTTGCCAGTGTGAAGGGTGTGGTATGCTGATGTAATTTTTGTGCAGGGAATGATTGACAAAGCAAGCACCGCGCACATGCTTTCAGTGTCAGTGTTGCCACACCCAGGCGCCATTGATCATCGGCACAGTAGGCGTACACCGGTGTTCGTGTCAATCAAATTACATTGTATCACACGTCCGGCGTTCTCATATACCAGCCAACTCTACGGGTTGCGTGGACCCTGACCACACTTGAAATTGTGGCTGGAACGCCCGCGGCCGCCGCAGCTAGACCTCAACTGTTTGACATGCAGTCATTAGCGCGACACAAATCAGCATCTCGAGGTGTTGGCCTCGGCGCGCGCCGCGGCGCTGCAGTCGCGCGGCGGCGCGCTGTGGTTGGCGTCCGGGAGGCCCCGCCAGCGACTTCTGCTCCGCGCGTGCCGCCGATCGAGCGAGGCGATCGGTCTCACGACACCGACTATGTGGTCGTAGGCAGCGGGATTGGCGGTGAGCTGCAGAGCGATTGCAAGATGCGGGCACTTGTCAGCACGTGATTGTGTAGCCTCAGCCACAATGGAGTGCTAGGAAGGCCTGGGCCAGGTCGTATGGCCTGTCCACGAGCATGCAGGCGGAATCAAAAGAAGTTATACACCTTGCATCAAGAATGATGGTTGCCAAAGCTTGATGCACTGCTATAGCCGCCAGACCGGCCGAAGTGGTGGCAAGGGCCGCCGCGCCGTGGCCCAGCCCCTCCTGCTGCTTCGACGCCTCCCCCTCATCAGGCCTGTGCTGCGCGGGCCTGCTGGCCAAGTACGGCTACCGCGTGACAGTGCTGGAAAGCCACTACCTGCCTGGGGGCGCCGCGCATTCGTTTGAGGTCGACGGGTACAAGTTTGGTGAGCCATGGAACCTCCAGTGGGGGTTGGGGAGGGGGAATGGCGCCCCCGCAATTGCGACGTGCGCAGCGCACAGCTGGAAGACCGCAGAAGGGGGACAGGCGGTCCGCGAAGCACACAGCCGCGCTTTGAGCACTGGGAAGCGTGTATCTCGACACTCCTCCACCGTGGCCGCCCCAGGCGGTGTGGAGGCGGCTGCAGGGTGAGGGGAATTATGGGCTCCCGGCTGACGTCGTCGTCGAACGCCCGCTCGCCGCGCGGCCGCCCCCACCCCCTGTCACCGCCAGACGCGGGGCCTTCGTTCCACATGGGCCTCACCGATGAGCGCAGCAGCAACCCCCTCAAGCAGGTGGGGGCACACGGCTGCGCGTGCCTGCTTCCTCGCCGCTGCCGACAATCAGCACAGGGTGCCTGTTGATCCTGTTCCTCGTTGCGTCCATTTCAATCCTCAATACCGCCACGTCTGCGGTGTATCACCCCTTGATCCCCACCTTCAGCTGCTCTAGGACTACATCCAATCCTGAGCCCACCTGCCACTCGACTTTTCTTGCCCTGAATCACCACAGGTGCTGGACCTGCTGGGGGAGAAGGTGGAGTGCGCGCGCTACAGCCAGTGGGTGCTGCACCCACCCGGCGCGGCGCCCTTCCCCGTCGTGGCCGACAGGGATGAGTACGCAGCTGCCATCCACAAAGCCGCGGGGCCGCAGGTGCGGGGCGGCTGCGGTCGGGTGGGGGGGTCGGGGCCGTTGAGCTGAGGGGTCAACCCCGGCCCTTGGCATTGTCAGCACGACATCCACAATTCACAGCTATGGGGCCGTTCTGTTCTGGCAGTGAGAGCGTTGCGTAATGCTCGCCCTACCACTGCCCGCTCCCTTGTGCATCCCTTCAGGCTGTCGCCCAGTTCCGCGCCCTGGAGGCCGCCATGGCCCCGCTGCAGCGCGGCGCGGCGCTGTTCCCGGCCGCGGCGCTGCGCAGTGA
>NW_014011664.1:10700-11500 GCF_000611645.1 Monoraphidium neglectum
GGGGGTGGGGTTTTGGATCGGGGGAGGAATGGGTGTGGGGTGTGGTGGGTGGAGAGACTGGCCGTAAGGGCAGTGCAGTCTGTGGTGTGGTGGAGGGGCAGCAGGATGTGACCGCACGAGCTCTTGAGACGGGGAGTGTGGGTGGCGTGCGTTGTCAGGTTTGAGGCACGTGCCTGTTTTTGCAGGTCTCTAAGCCTTCCTGCAAGCGGTTGCGGGCTGCGGCGCCCGCATGACTGCGCGTCTGACCTCCTCCCCCATCTCGCCTGCCCATCCCTTCCACGCTCCCCCCGCCCCAGGGCCCCTTCTC
This sequence comes from Monoraphidium neglectum, assembly GCF_000611645.1. Lineage (NCBI taxonomy): Eukaryota > Viridiplantae > Chlorophyta > Chlorophyceae > Sphaeropleales > Selenastraceae > Monoraphidium > Monoraphidium neglectum. The sequence goes on from NW_014011664.1 coordinate 11,008, forward strand.
AGCGCTGGTTGACCGCCACGTCACAGACCCCTGGCTCAGGTGGGGCGCAGCCGGGGCGGAGGGCGCTGGGGCGGCAGGGCCTGAACCCACTTCGCATGCGCCCAACCGCACTACTTCTCCACCATGCGGCGCCCCTTCGCCTCACTGCGGGCGCCCCAGCCGCTCGTACCTCTCCTCTTGAACCTCTCCAGCCAAGCCCGCGGGACCGCTGCCTCTCCCGGCGCTGGCGCCTGGGCCTCGCACCCAGCCCCGCCCAAATCCCCCTGCCCTGTGCCGCCTCGCGCCTCCCCTGCTTGCCCCCAGGTCCCTGATAGACCTGGAGTGCTTTGTGCTGAGCGGCATGCTGGCCAAGGACACCCTCACCGCGGAGATGGCCTTTATGTTTGCGGAGAGGGGCCGCGGCCGCAACCGCATCGACTACCCGGTGAGTGACGTGGCGGGGCGGGGCGGGGCGGGGCGGGGCGGTGCGGGGCGGGGCGGTGCAGAGCAGAGC
>NW_014011663.1:0-11115 GCF_000611645.1 Monoraphidium neglectum
ACCCCCACCCCCAGGCCCTGGTGATCAATGAGATGGAGGGCATGGAGTTTGATGCCGACGACAAGGTGTGGACAACGGGGCTGCTCGTGTGCCTGAGTGTGTGTATGCGGGATGTGGGTGTGTATGCAGGGGGTGGGAAAGGTGCTCACACGATTTGGCGGGAGCGGCGCGACGGCGGTCAAAGGAGGAGCGCTGTATGTGATTGTGTGTTTGCATGAGCTGCAGGGTATCACCAGGGTTCTAGCTTCTGCACGTTTTCCCATACAAGTGTTATGAGCGCATCCAAGAGCAGAGGCATCATTTGCAGCGGGGATAAGCGAGGTTTTGGTTAAAAAGCCCCTCTATTTGCATTTGGGAGGGTTGCTCCTTGAGGCAGATTATGCTCACTGTTGTGGCACTGATTCACACACACATTTGCACGTGCGCACACACGCGCACGCACGCATGCACGCACGCGCGCGCGCACGCGCACACACACACTCTTCTAAGCACTCATTTACTCACGCACATAATTGCACACGCACACAACCCGCTGCCATGCAGGCCAAGGGCATGCGCACTGGCGCTGATGTGCTGCACTGGACCGGCTTCGACAAGACCACCATAGGCAGCAGCACCAAGGCGCAGGTGCCCGCCCCGCCCTCACACACGCCCCAGGGTGGTGCTGCCCCGGTCAAATATCACCCTGTGCTGGCGGCCAGTGTCTTCCTGTTGCTGTCGGGCTTGCAGCGTGTGGGCGTGCACGCCCTTGATTAGACCCGCGCACACTGCAACTGCAGCCGCTGCAGTCGCACCTGTTGGGCCCTTGCGCCGCGTTCGCCCTATCTCCTGTCCCTCAAACCCCAATGAACCCTGACAGGCGCGCATCCTGCTGGCGCACTACTGGCTCGCCCTCAACCTGCTGCGCGCCAACAAGGCGCGCTACGCGCAGCTCGCGGCCCCAGCGCCAGCGGCCGCCGCGCCGACGGCAGCAGCGGCGCCCGCGGCGGCGGCAGCAGCAGTGCCCGCGGCGGCGGCAGCGGTGGCGCCTGCTGCGGCGGAGGCAGCCGCAGCGCCTGCGGCGGTGGAGCAGCGCGCGGAGGCGCCGGCGCCCGAGCCGGAAGCGCCGGCCGAGGCGGCGCCGGCTGCGGCGGAGGGCGAGGCCCGGGCGGGGCCAGGGGATGAGGCGGGGGATGACGCTGCCGAGGGGCCGGTTGCGGAGCAGGAGCAGCAGGAGGAGAATGTGGTGGTGCCCGCGTGAGGGCTGGGCACTTTGGTGTGGCCTGTATGATTTTTGACCAGGTCTAGGATTTGGGAGATGATTGTGGCCCGCAGGAGGTAGCGACGGAGGCAGGGCAAGTTTTGTTTAGGTCCTGGTCCTGTGGGTTTGCTTTTAAGCATCTGGGTAACATTCAGGTAGCTTCGAGCAATTGCAGAAACCTCCAGCCGGGCAGGCACGGCAAATGGCGGTGGCACGGCTTTCCCGTCACCGGTACTTCACATTGGGTGCTGCATATTTGCTGCACCTGCCGCCGTCGAAACCAACGACCCATTGCGCCGCAGCCATTGCTGCTGCATATTCATGCAGCCATGTTTGTCATTTGCTGACAGCTGGCGATGCCTAGTGGCGGCAAGATCCCACAGGCGCCAAGGGCTTTCGCTACGAAGCACTGGTGCACCGGTATTGCTTCAGGCCTATCTGTCTTTCTACTGTTCGCGGTCGTATCTCATGCCAGCCGCTGCAGAGGCAGTCGCCTGATGAGTGGCTTGTCATCAGGCATGCACGTGATGTACTGCGTTACACAATCGGGTGCGCATCACCAACGCGCAAATGACAGGTGCACCCGTGCCAACTCGACAGACTTGTGCCAGCACACGTGCGCGAAGACGGCACAAACCGCACACGCAACTTAGCACGAATTGCATACGTATACAGTTTGTGATCACAATTGCAGGCCTCCAGTCAATACCTTAAGTCTCACGTGCGGCTGCAGTCCCCTGCTTGCTCCAGCGCCGCCCTGAGCGCCCTGTTGGCGGCACTGTCGGGGTCCACCAGCTGCAGCAGCGCCTCTCCGAGCGCCGCAGGCACGGGCACCCTCACGGCGCCGCCCGCCAGCTGCACACGCCATGCCGAAGCCAGCCACTGAGGCTCGGGCTGCACCGCCTCTGCGGCCGCGCCCGCACCTGGTGGGCAAACCTCTTCGACGCGTGTGGGCGCAGAGCAGCAATATGCTGCCATGGCTGCAAGGCAAAGGAGCATCATGTGGGCGAGCTGCAGCAGCGCGGCGCGCCGAGTAGCATCCTGCGGCTGCACGGCGCCTGCCCACTGCTTCTTCCGCCGCCTCCCCGCCCCACAAGCCTGCGCCCGCTGGGCCCCGTCCTCCCCTCCCCCAACCAGTGACGCCGCCGAGAGCACGACTGTTGGGAAGCCGCCGTCTGCCGGGAAGTCGAGGTCGAAGCCGGGGGCCTACCCGCCCATGACCAGGGACGAGGCGGAGAAGCGCTGCACAGGGCCCCAGGCCTCTAGGGGCGGCGCAAGCTGCATCAGCGCCCGCGCGTCCGCCTCGGAGTCTACTGTCTGGAGCGGGAGGCTGGCATTTGGTGCAAACCCCGCCGCCGCCGCCTCGAGAACGTGGCCGCCGTTGCCCCTGAGCCTGCGATTGAACGTCCCACCGCCCACTGGCGTCCTGCCGCCGCCGCGCATGACGGGGGCCACCAGCGCCGCGCTAGGGCCCATTCACTCAATCCCGCAGGCAGCGGCGCTGCCGGGCCTGCTCAGGTACGACAGGAATTCTAGGGCATCGCCTGGGGGCGGCGGATCGAGGTCAAGCTGAGGGCCTTCTGCCACGTCAGCCAGGCCAGGAAGGCGCCGTAAGCCAGGCACGCCGACATAGATGCGCGCGCCCCCTGCGGGGTCCACAGCTTCGTCGGCGCCTGCCTCACGCCGCAGCCGAACGTTCCCACACGCGAGCTGCGCAAGCCGTGCCTCGCCCTCTTGGCGGCCGTTGCTGCTGCCGGCAGCAGTGCCGGCAGGCAGGGCTGTGAAGAGGGCATCTCGAGGCACGTCTTCGCTCTCGATGTTGGCGACTGCGTTGCCGGGCGTGAGAGGCAGCTCGCCGTCCTCGTCAGCAGCAGGCATCAGCTCCTCCATTTGGTCCAGTCTGAGGAGAGGGGGGATGGGCGTGAACAGCTCTCGTTGCTCGTTGGGCCGGTCGCAGTTGTCATCCTCCCACTCCTCCTTAACGGCCGCCGATGGCTGCAGTGCAATGCCGCTGGCTTGGTAACCGCCGTAGCTGCGAGTGGCTTCGCTCGTGCTGCGTGGAGAGCCCTGCAACGGGGTGTTGCCGCTGTCTTTGGCGTGTAGAAGCAAGGCCCTGGGCAAGAGGTGACAACGGAGGTGACAGGAGCGAGGGTGGGGCTTGGCCAGGCTATGTGGGGTAAGGTTTTGCATTCACGTGCACGCAGGGGTTGATGTGAGTCGAGGAAGACAGGTGCAGTGTTAGTGGGCGCTGGAATTGCAAGGCACTCGTAAGAGTTTTTGCTGGCTAGCTGTGGCTGGCTGGCTGCTGGCTGGCTGGCTGCCATGTGCCTGCAGTGCCGGGCAAGCCTTGCAGGCCAGACTGCTGCTCACTTGCGATCAGGGTTCAGAAAGTGCTCCAGCCGCCACCTGCGCTTCCACTTGAGGGCGCCCGTCACGACACGCACGCGCGCTGCGTCGGGGCCGTTCATGACGATTTTCTGGGTGGCAAGCATGCGCCGGCGCGACAGATGCGCGGATCGCATGCATGTGAGCCGAGTTCCTGGCTTTGCACCAAGCCGACTGCACGCCGGTGCATCTCAGCAAATCCGATATATCTTCCTCGAGCCCGTTCGCTGCAAGCGGGGATGCAGCGGCTGCAATTTCAGTCCCTTTTGACGGCGACCCCCCTACTGGGCTCGGCGCGTCAAACGGCAGACGTGCGGTGCGATGTGCAGTGCGCGCCAGTGCGCGCCGACATGGACCTGCACGTGGGGGCTGCTGCGGACTGCTCACCTGTGTCGGATCGCTTTCTACAGGTAATAGGAGATTGAAACGCTCATATGCAACGCGTTATCAGCCGTTGCAGCTGCACTGATTGCACAGAAGACAGGGGCCTTTGCCCTGCAGGTCCGCAGGCCCTTCAATAGTATAGTTCAGACAACGACCTCAGAGGTAATGTGACCTGCTTGGACCAAATTTCCAGTGCTTGCCACGCCGGAGGGTACCAACACCGACATGAGCGCCCTGGCGTTTCCACTGCCCTGAAAGACCCGCAAGTCGTCACAATCAAGAAATAATTATATATGTATCTTCATAACAAACCTCGACTCCTTTAGCACCTTGATCGGGGACATTGTTTCTTGACATGTCAAAACTCTCGCCCCTGTTGTCCGCCCAGTAAATCGTCCATAACACGGGCTGCGGGCCCCCGGGTGCGCTCGGAACCCAGCCCCTGCCTTTCGCAGGCAGCCCTGCGCCCACCTGGGGCAGGGGGTGGACGGACGTCCGCGGCAGTGCCGCACCTCCAGTGCAGCGATACTGCTTCAGGGCCCCTGGAGCCGAGCGGGGGTGAAAAGGATGGCCGCAAGGCTGTCTGACCTAACGTTTGGCCGATCCCCGTAAGGCTTCCCATAAGGGGCCGCGGCACCATCATCTCTGCAGCAACCAACTAGCAGGTCAGCACAGCCAGGTGAGTGCGGGGCGCTCAGTGCAGCCGCCTCCCCGTGGCGCGCCCTGTGAGTAGGCAGGAGGGGTTTCAGCCGGTTGGCTGGAGCCCTTTGCCGGCTGAAACCAAGAGCTGCACATTTTGTTGTGTGTTGTGATGTCTCCTGGCCGGTCCTACCTTGGTGCTGCTGCTGCTGCTGCTGCTGCTGCTGCTGCTGCTGCTGCTGCTGCTGCTGCCGTTGCCGCTGCCGCCGCTGCCGCCGTCGGTGCTGCCGTTGCTGCCACGGCTGCTTTGAGACGGTGAGGTGACAGGTGCCGAAGTTTTGGCGTTTGCCCAGTGTCAACAACAGGCGCTATACATGCACGGGTCACCCAATGCTGCGTAAGCAGGACGCGCAGGCGGGTAGGGCTGCAGCAGCTCGCACCAGCGGCACACTGTCAAAGTCTCTTGCAGGGCCTGCTGCTGGGCTTTGTTCTGACCAATCTTTGCAAGCAAAGTGCATACTTATCGGCCGGTGCTTATGCACTATTAGCCAATCACCCTCCGGCTCATTCCCGGCCAGAGCCAAACAGTCGACACGCCGATGCCGTTCTTGCATTTCTCAGCAGCACAAAAATATTTGGGGGCCATCAGGGCTGCGTCGTGCCAATCAACCCAACGCACGCACAAAGAGATGACGGCCGGTGCGGGGGTGCGGGGGCACGGGATTGGGGGGTTGGGGAAGGGCGGTCGAGCGGCAGCGTCATCCCAGAGCTTGCGGTGGCTGCTGGCATTGCAGAGGAGTAGCTGCGCAATAGGGTAGACACGTGCTGACACCGCTTGCCGACTCAGTGCAGCTGTGGCAAGGCTCGGGCCACTGCATCGCACAAGGCACAGTGCCAGCGTGCCGCGGTAAACTGAGCCGATCCTGGTCCGATTTGAAATCCATGTCACAACAAAATGAGCTTTATTGAAATCCCATACTTTTTCGCCGAACGTGTGCAGTGCAAGCGAGTTTGCAAAGTCCCGCGCTATGATCGCACGTGATCTATCCGAGGTATACGATGGTAATAGGCGAGTGCCCGATACGTGAAGGCCGCTTCAATACCTTTGATATCACAGCACCATGAGCGGCGCGGTATCGACGCTTGTCACCGTCGATGCGTCCGCTGTCGGCGCCTTGCTGCGAGCGCCGGACCTCTTGGAGGGCGCGGTCGACCGCCAGCTGCTGCGCATAGTGCTGGCGGGCGCCGCATTCCTGGCAAGCGATGATGCAGCAGTATCCAACCAGGCAGCGGTTGGCGGACAGGCGAAAGACGGTGGCCATCCGGGCGTGCGCGCGCTGCTGTTCGACATGCGCACGAATGACCTGGGTCGCGCCGCCGCTGGCCCGCCGATTGGTGAGCCATCAAAATCCTTGCGCTCTGTTTATGTCCCAGCATGAGCCCTTATGCTCATCTTGAGGCCGGACTGCGGCCAAACCCACAAATGCGAGTTGACTGCCCAGCCGATACACCAGCACAAGCAGTAGCACCCCCCACGCCCGGCCGGCGCAGGGATTAGCGGCTCTCGCGCGCTGGCGCTGGCGGCGTCGGCGCCTACAGATAGCCTGTATGACATCATAGAGGACGGCGCGCCTGCGCCGGGCAGCGCGCTCGACCTGCTGACAGCCCCCACTGCTTTGAAGGTCGAGGGCCAGCAGCAGCAGCAGCAGCAGCAGCAGCAGCAGCAGCAGCAGCAGCAGCAGCAGCAGCAGCAGCAGCAGCAGTTGCCGGGCCTAATGGGGCCGCGGTCCATCAGGGTGGTTGACAGCCTAGTGCTGGATGCGGCAAAGCACCTGGCCGGCGCCGCAGGTGTGTGGCAATACTTCATTCCGTACAGGAGTTGTACTGTTTGCCCACAGAGGACCTCGATAATGGGGGCCCCGTTGTGAAGCAGCGCTGCACATGCACGACACCCATCATCCTGCAGACGGCGCACTCAGGCTTCAACATTCGCAGCGACCGCTTTTGTGTGGCACCACTTGCCCGTGTTACCTGTTGCACTGCGTTGTCCGCCTCCTCCTCGCAGGCGCGAAGCGGTTGCTGGTTGTGTCACGGCTGCCGCGGACGCCCGACGAGATTGCAGCCTTCCTGTCAGAAGGTGCGGCTGGGATGGGGCGGGCTGTCAAAGGCTGGGCTGCGCAATGTTGGGGGCAGGCTGTGATTGGAGATGGGTACCTGGGTTGTAGGTGCGTCTTTGGGGCCAGCTGTCACCGTGTGAGGGTTCAAACAAGCATGATAAGTCCCTGCAAGGTGTACATGGGCAGAATGCAGGCGCCCCTGTGAGCAGCACTACTAACAAATTCTGTTGCACTGGCCCGGCATGCCTGTGCTGCTGCGATACAGGTGTTGCGCCCCAGCACCCGAACGACCCCGAGGCTGCCGCGGCCGAGACAGCGAATGCGGCTGCGGTGCTGGCCGGCGGCGGGGCAGCAGCGCGGCAGCTGGTGCGGGAGCGGCTGGCGGGGCTCAGGCGGCTGCGCAGCATGACTCAGCAGGAGGGCATCAGCGTTTGGTGGCTCGAGCTCGGTAAGCTCGCTGCGCCGCCCATAGGTACCAATCATTTGGCGTCGCTGAGTTAAACCCCAGCATCGGTACGCATCAGACGGTCAATGTTTTGATCGTGCCACATATGAAACAGCAGCCCTCGCCCCAGCCCTCGCGCATGCTGCCCCCCACGCGTCGCACTGCGCTGCATGCATGCAGGGGAGCCGCCCACCAGCGGAGAGGCGGCGGCTCTGGCGCTGTGGCAGGAGCTCCTGCGCCTCCTGAGGTGCGCCCGCCTGCCGCGTTCTGCATCGACAACACTTCGCAGCGCACACAACTGATGAATATAGTATCCTGAGCCCCGTCTGCAGACCCGATCTCCCAGCTTTGATGCGACGCTGACAGCCCCGCACGCCCCTGCCCCCTCACACCTTCCCTCTCGCCCAAAACCATGTTCGACCAACCGCGCAGCACCGAGTGCCCCGAGCCAAGCACGCTCTTGACAGTGGACTTATCAGAAGAGCGCGCCCGCGCCGACTGGGCGCTGGAAAACCTGGGAGCGGCCCTCGCCTGCCGCCCCGACGGCGATGGCGCGGCCGCGGCGCGCGCGGCGGAGCGGCTGCGCGCGCTGCAGGCGGCGTGGCCGGCGAAGCGGCGGGTCCTGCAGGCGCTCAGGACGCAGCAGGACGCGGCGGCGCAGCGGGCCGCGCACGCGCAGGCGGAGCGGCGGCTGCGGCAGCAGAGGCGTCAGCAGCAGCAGCAGCAGCAGCAGCACGAGGAGCGCGGCAGGTTGGCAGCCAGCAGCCAGGCGCTGCAGCCGAGAGCCGCCGCCCCGCAGGCGTCGGCACCCCGCCAGGGCTGGCCGCCGCAGGCAGCGGGCCGCAGGGGGGCTCTCGGCTCGGCGGGCAAGCCTGGAGACTCTGCGGCGGGTGCGGGCGCGCCACGCGTGCCCCAGGGCGGCGCGACGGCCATCCTGAGCATGCGGGCCCGCCAGCTGGCCCGGCAGATGCAGGGTCAGGGCGGCGCCCCAGAAATAGCGGCCCTGTTCGGCCGTGGGGCCAACCCAAAACGCCGCCCGCCGCAGGAGGCGGCGGACCCCGCGGCCAAGCGCCCACGGGCTGCAGTTGGTGCGGATGGCGGGGCGGCAAAGCGCGGCGGGGGTGGGGGCGAGGCGGCGCCGCGGGTGCCACGCGCTCCGGGGTGGTCCGGCGGGGTCGACCCTGGGCTGACTGTCGAGGCGGTGCGTGCTGACGTCATCAGGTGACTGGGTGACGGCAGAGGGCGGTTGTTGATGCGGGTGGGGTTGGTCCTGGGGGCCCCCAAGGCGAGCGCTGTTGTGAGAGGTGCTGAGAATGGTCCCGGCGTATTGTGTTGACCAGCGGATGCATGGTGGGTCGGGGCCGCTGGCTGAGGATGCGGTTTGCACGTTGGGACAGTGGGGTTTGGACAAACACAGCAACGGGGTCGCCGCAGCAGCAGCAGGGCGACCCCATCACCCTCCACACCTGAGTTCACCCAACGCTCGCGCGCGCACCTGCTCTCGTCACGCCCCCAGGGCGCGCGACGCCGCCGTGGCCATGGTCGCCTGCGGCAGGGTCAGCCCGTACGACCCCCAGGGCAGAGCGGAGCTGCGCGCCGCGGCGTGCGACGCCCTCACGCACGCCGCTCGCTCTATGTCGCACGTTTCCGCGCCGCGCGTCGCGGCGGCCGCGCACCCAGAGCGCGCGGAGGCCAGCCGTGACAATGCGGCGTGGCGGCGTGGCGGCGGCGGGGACGGGCCGACGGCCGCGGCGCGGGCGTCTTTGCATCAGCCGGCGGCGTCTGACGAGCTCAGCAACGCTGTTTCGGCGCCCAGCCCGGTCAACCGGCGCGCGCCCCCTGCAGCGCCAACGGCGGCCGCCGCGCCGCCCCCGCGGCCGCCCGCGCGGCGCCACGTGCGCATGGCGCTGGCGCGGCTGCTGGGACACGAGTCGTTCCTGGGATGGGTGTCGGGGCGTGGCCCTGGGGGCGCGTTTGAGCGGCCGCTGGCGGTGCAGTGCGGGCTAAACCTGTTCGGCCTGTTTTTCTGCCTGGAGGCTCTCGCGCTCGACCCTGGTGCGGCGAGGTCCCAGGCTTTGCCATGCGTGCCGCCAGCCGAGCGCGCCTGCCGGCGCTGCGCTGACGCGGCAGTGTCTGGTCAGCCGTGCGCAGCTTGCTTGTCGGATGCTGTCACGCTCTGGGCCGCGAGAGGAGCCGCGATGAAAGATGCCCTCTCGAGGCAGGAGCCGCGATGGTCCCCTCTCTCATATTCCTCACACTTGAAATTTGAAGCTTAGCGGGACATCTCAGCGTTTCCTGACCCCTCACAAACACTCACACTTGTCGCTCGCGCCCGCCCTCCGCTGCCAATGGTGCATCTTCCCTGCCCAGGCCTGGAGCGCGCCCCCACGGCGCGCTCCCACATGACCCGTCAGGAGAAGGTGATAGCGCTCTCCTGGCTCGCCACCCTGGCTGACACCGGCCGCCCCCAGCCGCCGCCCAGGCAGCAGGGCGCCCAAGCCACCGCGCCGGAGTCGGCGGGCGTCGGCGCGGCAAGCCGGACGCGCGCGCTGGGGCCCGCTCACGTGCGGAGGCGGCTCGCGGCCCCGCGGCGCGCCGCGCCTGTGATTGCAGCAGGCGGGTCGACCGAGGCGGGCCAGGGGGATCCTGTTGCGGGAGCGAGGGCCTGGTCTGAGCGCGAGGCGGGCGCATCGCCCCCCTCGCCGCTGGTCGTGGGTGGCTGCAGCCAGGAGCAATCCGCGGTTCTGCCGCTAGCATCATCAAAGCAGCAGCAGGAGCACCAGCAGCACCAAGAGCAGCAGCAGGAGCAGCAGAAGAAGCAGCAGCAGGAGCACCACAACCAGCAGGAGCAGCAGCAGGAGCAGCAGCAGGAGCAGCAGCAGGAGCAGCAGCAGGAGCAGCAGCAGCAGCAGCAGCAGCCTCTCTGCCTGATTGGCCCGGGATCCTATCCAGGGTACCGCGAGTTTTTCCTGTCAGAGGTGGAGCCGCTGTTCCCAGACAAGCAGCGGCCGGCGGCACTGGGGCCGGTCATGGGCCTGCTGGCCATGCACTGCAGGGGCGAGGTGCGCGGCGCGGCCCTGGCTCAGGGGCAGGGTGCAGGGTCAAGAGGCCGCCAGCAGCACGCGCACGGACGGGCTCCCCTGCACGGGCGCGTTGACCCAGGTCAACCTTGGAGGGCGCCTGCTCGAGAGGGCGCCGCGAGGCGGCGTTTTGTTTGTGCGTCGCCGCGTATGCACGGCAGCAGGCGGTGCTGACCGCGTCCTTTCTCGAAAGCGCGGCGCTGAATCGATCAGGCGGCGCTTTGCTGAAATTTGAAACCCCCTCCTGATTTCTCGCCTCAGGTCCACGACACCGGCTTCCAGTTTGACTTCTCAGATGACTACGAGACCGACGCCAGCGGCAGCGACGACGGCGGCGGCGCCGGCGCTCGGCGGGCGCCCGGCTCGCTCGCAGGGGCTGCGGCGGCGGCGGCGGCGGACTGCGGCATTGGGCTGGCGGGGCTCGATAGGTGAGGGAGGGGGCGGGCGCTGCGGTGCAGTGCGGCCCCTGCGGTGGGGTTGAGCAGACCCACTCTCAGGATAAGCAGCCAGGCCACGCTTGCCATATCCAGCATGCATGTCTTGGTGTGCTGGGCGTGCGCAGGCGGCGATGCGCGTGCATGCGCGTCGACATGCCCACGCGCTCTGCCAGGTCGCACGCCGCCTCTGTTCCTCATTGGCCCTCCCCTCTCCTCCCCCCCTGCCGCCCAGCCTCGGGCGCAGGCCGTCTGTGATCCGTCTGGGGGAATCCAACAGCGGCCCCTCCCGCAGTGCCAGCAGCGCCGGCAACGCCCGCCGCGGCCGCGCCGCCGGCGCGGGTGGAAGCGCGGGCGGCGGCGCCCTCGCCGCCCCTGCGCAGGCGGGGGG
>NW_014011662.1:0-1674 GCF_000611645.1 Monoraphidium neglectum
GCAGTATGTTGATCGAGTCGATGACGTCACGCTCCACGACGCACCTGCGCGGAGGCGCCGCCCGCGAGGTTTTAGGGGCTGTCACGTCGGTGCAACAGGGGGGACCCTGGCAGTGGCTATGCGTCGGCAGCTGCAGTTGGCGGCCTCCGCCAGTTCCAACTCGGACTATTTTTGCCCCGGGCCGCGGCCGCCCTGAGCCGGAAGATAAGGAGGTGCACCGCAGAGTGGGAGCTCACGCGGCCCACGCGACGCCCGGCGCGGCGGTGATCTGGGCGTAGAGCGCCTCCCTCTCCTCCTCTGACAGCTTCTTGCTGTCGTTCAGGCCGGGGAATTCAATGTCATCAGGCAGGACGCACGCCGCCGCCACAACCGGCCCCGCCAGCGGCCCCCGGCCTGCCTCGTCGACGCCGGCGACTGCAGGGAAGCCGCGCGCCCGTAGCCGTCGCTCGCGCTCCCGCGTCGGGCCGGGGCCGGGCGCAGGGGAGGGGCGCTTGGGGACGGGCGCGGAGGGGCGGCGGCGCTTGGCGGGGGGCGGCGCCACGGCGCCCGCGGCCGCGTCGGCGGGCGCGGCGCGGCTGCGCTTGCCCGTCGACGCGCTGGGCGCGGCCGCAGTTGCCGCATTGGCGAGCTTGCGGTCCGCTGCGCCAGCAGCGCGTTTGACCGGTCGCCCGCGCCGCTTGCTGTTATCATTGGTCTTTCGCACAGCCACGCCTGGCGGAGGCGCCGCTGCCTCGAGCCCTGCTGCAGTGCCATCGCTGGCAGATTCGCTCGCTTCGGCGCGCCGCTTGGCGGACAAGCGCGCTGAACGGCGACCGCCAGACTCAGATGATGGGCTCATCTTCTATCAATGACACCGCGTGTCACCGCTGATCACCCGCTCGGTTGAATGCCCGCCAATTCAGGTGATCTTTGTCACATTGACAAGGCGCCCTCGTCAGTAAGCTGTGCATCAGGCATACTCAATACCTCAAGTTCGGGCGGCGAGCACACCGTTGGCGCTCGTAGGCACCCTTGGAGCAATGACACATCAGGTGGCAGCTGCGGACTCCACCTGCCCTCGAAATCGTAAAGACGCCGGTATCACAGCCGGCAACTTGACAGTGGTTACCTTGAGCTAATTTAGCGCATATCTCTTGATCTGGATCGCTCAGCGTCTACGTAGACAAGTGATCATCCCGCGGCCTCTCTCGTTCCTTTGCAGCGGCGAGACAAAGGATGGTGGCCTTGATTCCTGGTCATTCGCGCCTGCAAGCAGGCGCCGGTGTGCGCGTGCCGCGGCGACCGGTCACGCCTGCGCCCCGCCTGAGGACAAGCAGCGGCGCTCGCCGGTCAGCGGCGCCGGCCCCCCGTGCGGCGCCGCCGGCGGGTGGCGGTGGCAGTCCTAGGGTCGTTTGCCTAGGAGAGGCTTTGTACGGTAAGCCCTGTGCGCCACGACGCGCACATCAATGAGGCTCACGGCCCTGGCGTTCCTGTGCAGTCTCTTGGCATGCTGGCAACGCATGCATGCACGTTTTCAACCCCGCCACTTGCAACTCAACACGTTCACTGCGCGAGCGAATGTGAACACATCATCTTTGCTCGCCCCATCGCGCACACGCGTGCACACGAACACACACACACACACACACACACACACACACACACACACACACACACACACACACACACACACAC
>NW_014011662.1:2123-11563 GCF_000611645.1 Monoraphidium neglectum
CACACACACACACACACACACACACACACACACACACACACACACACACACACACACACACACACACGAACACACACGAACACACACACACGCACGCACGCACACACATTCACACACAACCACAGACTACCTGGCAGACCAAAAGGGCCTCTCAAGGGAAGAGGTCAAGTCCTGGACTCCCTATCCAGGCGGCGCCCCCGCCAACGTCGCGACGTCGCTGGGGCGGCTGGGGGTCGGGACGGCGTTCATTTCGGCGCTGGGGAGCGACGAGATGGGGGACAGGATGGTGGAGCTGCTCACGGGTGCGTTCCCGAGCTGGGTCAGCCATTCGTGAACAGCGGCGGCCAGCCGCAGAGACTTGTGGTGCCAAAAAATGGTCGCGGGCGGGGGTGGTGGAAAGGAGTCCCAATGGTAGGGGTTTGGGGTTGATACGTGCGTGCGCATGCCCGTGCCCCGTAGAAGCGCAGGGAGCGCGCCCAGGGCGCAGCGCGCAAACACCCGTGCCTCCTCTCGGCTTACCCAGCACAACGGACGGCGCTCCTCTCCAGGCCCCGTGCCTGCCGTCTCAACCCTCCTGCAACCGCCGACCCGCCACACCTTTCCTGCCCCAAGCCCACGGCCCCACCCAGCGGCGCATTCCTTCAGCTCACCCCCTCCATCCCAATCACATGACTCAGACCGCGGGGTGGACGTGTCGGGCGTGCAGCGGACCGACGCACCGACGCGCGACGTTTACGTCGTGCGCCGCCCCGATGGCGACAGAGAGTTCGCGGGCTTCGGACTGGACAGCGACGCGTACTGCGACACGCGGCTGGACCCGGAGCAGCTGCCCCTGGAGAAAATCAGGGTGGGCCGTACATACAGCGCGGAGCTTTTGGTTTAGTCATTGTCGTCGAGCCCGATTGTATCTGGGTGTCCCTGGCTGAAGGGGCGTCCGCGCCCGCTGTCGCTGCCCATGTCACGGGACAGCAGAGCTGCGGCTGTGAGCAGCACCTGTGCTGCGTAGCAATGGGAACATGCAGGCTTCGGACGCCCTTGCAGGCGCGCCCTCGCCGCACCCCCCTCGGATCCCGGGCCGCGCGACAGCAACTTGCCCCCGCCCAACCCCCGCTGCACAGTCAGCGCAGCTGCTGGTGACAGGAACCCTAGGCCTGGCCAGCCCCAAGACGCGCGCCGCCATGGAGACCGCCGCCGCCGCAGCACGCGAGGCCGGCTGCAAGGTGGGCCCGCACTCACGGCGGCCGCGCACCCGGTGTCGCGAGCTGCGCATCGGGCGGTGCGCGGCGATGTCCGACGGCGCGGCTTGCTGCGGCCGCTGTGGGGCGCTCTGCAGCAGCGCGTGATGATGCGCCGCAGCTCATGGTAGCATGGGAGCTTTAAACACCCCCACGCTGACCTGTAATTACTGTTCAACCACCATGAATTGTCCAGCACCATTTGTTCAAAATCCTCACGACCCCAGGTATTCGTGGACATCAATTGGCGCCCGGTCTTCTGGCCCGACGCCGAGGCGGCGCGGCCCGTGATCTTGGAATTCCTGGAGTTGGCGGATCTGGTCAAGATCAGCGACGCTGATCTGGAATATCTCTACGGCCAGGACCCCCAGGCGGCCCTCCAGGACCCCTGCTCGGTGCGTTGGCCGGACTGTTTGACTGTCGGATTGGCGGACTGCACGCTGCACGCTGTCAGGTTGTCAGGCTGCGCCAAGCGCCCGGGCTTCTCTGTTTGGCGGCTTGACGACGTGTGGCAGCCCTTGGCTGTTCTGGGGCGGTTGGGGGCTGGCCGGCCCCGCTCCTTTGGTGCCTGCCCGCCCAACCGAACCTGCAGTCGGCACAACGCATGCTCTTGCCCTCATCCAACTATTCCCCGCCCTCATCCAAACCTCCCCCACCCCCAGGTCGCCCACAAGCTGCCGGCGGCGCTGGGCGTCCTGGTCACCGCGGGCGACGAGGGCGCCGCGTACTGCTTCCGCTCCTCCAAGGGCGAGCACTCCGGGTTTGTCAAAGTCTACAAGGTGTGCCCTAGCCTCGTGCACACGCACCAGCCTGCATGGCAACTCTGATCGGCTGGACTGATGGGCTAGACTGAGAGGATGAGGGTGTACTGGGATCTGCTGCCACCCTTGCGACCAGGGGTCGCCACGGCGGCACGCTCACCCGCGGGGGCCGCGCCGGGGCTCGCGCGGCCGCACGCCCGGCGGCCCCTCCGCCGCGCGGGCCCGAGAAAGAGCTGCACCGCGCCGAGCGGCCGCGGGCCCTACACGATTGCTTGCAGGTGGACGTCGTGGACACCACCGGCGCCGGCGACGCGTTCACGGCCGGCTTTGTTTACAAGGTGCGCCCGCGCCCACCCACCACCCTCTTGCCCTCCGCCGCCGCGAGCGGGTGGCGTACGCCTCAACACGTGCGCAGCACGCCGGCCAGCTGGGCAGGAGGAGCGCGCCGTTGGGGGTTTTGATGCTCGGGGCTGTCACCCATCTGTTGCGTGCAACCCCAGCTCGGATTTTTGCACAGCCGCGCCGCAACGCTATTTCGTTCGCTGTCTCTCGAATGGCGGCCATAACGCATGCACAAGCATGCACACACACGCACACACACGCACGCACACACACAAATACACATGCACATGCGCGCACACGCACACACACTCACACATGCACACTCAAGCCGCATGGATTATTTCGCCTCCCCTCAATACCAACCTCCCTCTGCCGATCGCCTCCACTGGGCACCTCTCAATGCCCCCCCCCCCCGGACCCCAGCTGCTGGAGGCTGGCGGCGTCGAGTGCCTGGCGGCCGACCCCTCGAAGCTGCGGGAAGCCGTCGTCTTCGGCGCCGCGACCGGCGCGCTCACGTGCACGCGGCCGGGCGCAATCGGGGCGCAGCCGACGCTGGATGAGGTTGAGGCACTGGTGGCAGAGTCCAAGGAGCCCGCCTAGGCCTAGGCTCGTTCTTGCATCAATCAGCCCCTGGCGCCGCTCCAAGCGCGGCGGCTGCGCCGGCGGTGCCGTCCGTAGCTGCCGCCTGGCCCAGGGCAGCGTCCAGCTGCGTGTCACCGGCTGGCGTGGGGTCGCGGCTTTGGCCTGGGCCTGAGCCGGCGCCGCTCTTAGTTGCGGCTGCCCAGTTTTTGTGGCGTCGAGTCACACCTCGCTCTGGTGGGTTCGGGCCGTGGGAGGATGGCGCAGCAGCGAGTGTAGCATACATGGCAGCCGCTGTGTGTTCTGGGGTGGGGGGTGGTACATTTGAAGAGCAAAACTATCATGGTCGTGCAGACGCGGGCTTTATTATGGGAGCGGCAGCAGCTCCTTGTGTGAGTGCCGGGCACCTTTTGCATACAGGGGTGTGCGCAGCATTCAGGCCCGACGGCTCGCAAAGCTGCGTCAGCGGCCGGACTCATAAGTAGGGTAGCAGGCTGCGTCGATCTGCGGCCGTGTGACGCCACTGTTTTGAGGGCGGAGGCCGCTACCTGGTCGTGTTCGTGCGTGGGTGCAGGATGGCTTGCAGGCTGCGGGCCTTGGCTGGTGCGTTTGGCGATGAGTGCTGCGTTCCTTTATGCGTCTGATATGCCAACTCCATCAACCGCCGCCTCTTGCTGAGGTACAATTGATGAGACCTCATTGTAACGCAAAAGCGTCGCATTTATCGACAAGCGTACAGGACAATATCGGCGCTCCTGCAGGCCTCGTTACATGTTTGACTGATGTGTCCAACTGGCCACCAAATTAGTGCTCGGCCCGCATTCGCAAATCACACGGTGATGACACAATCAACGTGGCCCGCATTTAGCTAGGATTCAGGCCACAAGTATGCAGTGGCACCAGCAGAGCCCAGTCACCCCAGCAGGTACGGTACTTTCAGCGATGCTAGTCAAACCAATACATCACCAAGACATGCGCGTTCCGGTTGATGTTCTCGATCTTACCCATACAAAGTCACTTGGTTCGGAATAACGCGCGCCCGCGGTTGATCTCGGATCTGCCCGCGTTTTTGGCTGGTCGCTTGCGTTAACAAGGGTGAGAAATCGGCGATATCTTGTTGTGCGGCGTATCCAGCGCCTGCTTTGCCAACGTCTTGAAGCGGCGGCGGCGCTCGTCGTTCGAACAGCGCTGCGCCTGCCTCTGGGCTCCAACAGCCACCACGCAGCAGCAGCAGCAGCAGCAGCAGCCATGGCGGCAGCTGTGGCGGGGTACCATGAGACGCTCCGCGACCCAGCGAGCCTGACTGAACTGCTGGCAAAGGACATGGCGGCGCTGCGCTCTATCACGTTTGACCGTAATTTCGGCATCAGAGACAAGGTGAGTGTGGTAGCCTGTGTGTTTATGTGCGCGCCCATTTGCAACCACCATGTATGCCCTTGCACTGCAACACGCATGTGCAGTCGCCTGTGTGCTGCGTGCTCTGGTTGTGCGGATGGCGTCGTGTGCGACAGATGGGGGCCCGCAATGCATGCTGTCGCGACGGAATCCGCGCGTATCGAGCCCCCTCACAGCCACATACACCCCTTGCCCACATATAATCACACCACACACATACACACACACAAATCAAATCAACCAAAAACACTTGTACATACGGTGGCACGCGTGCGCTGCCCCCGCCCGCCCCCACTATCACACAGCACATCCTAGCACTGCTCAAGGCGGTGGGCCCCCAGCTCACCTCCCTGCAGCTCGGCTGCAGCGACACCGGCGACGGCGCCCACCTCACCGACGCGGCCACCGCCGCGGTCTCGCAATACTGCAGCCCAGACCTGCGGGTCCTGCGGCTGGAGAGTGTCCCTGGCATGGGGCCCAAGGCGTTTGGCAGCATCGCAAAGGCGCTGTCGGGTCTGGAGGAGCTGCATTTCACGGGGCACGACCGCTCCCAGTGTGAGTGGACGCGGAGCGGAGCAGCGAACGTGAGACACTGGGGTCAGCCTGGGATCTCTGGTGCCAACGGTGATGGGGCCGATGTTTTCTCATGCAAGACGCATGTAGATTATGTGTCAATACACACCGAAAACAGCATGCACACGACCACCATCATATCTTCTTTCACTATTTGTTTCTGCCGCTCTTCCTCTATTCTCAACATGCACACACGTTATCTCACCCCCCATACACACACATATACAAACAACCCAATCAAACTTGATTGCACATACGCTTGATCCACTCAAACCAACCACAACGTCAAAGGCAACGTCAAGGACAAGGACCTGGAGGCTCTCAAGAAGGACCCCGGCCTGCTGCCCAACCTCAAGTCCCTCCATCTGACAGACAGCGGGTGCGCAGGCGCCGACGAGCTATATTGCCCGTGGACCCGTGCGCACCACTTGATGCTTTGTGGTCTGAATTTGGGGCCTCTGCAGGGGAGGCAGGCTGCTAGGCTGCTGTGGCGCAAGCAATAGCATTGCGTGGTTTGAGGCGCCTGCAGTTGCTGATTGATACCCCGCAAGTGGCAAACCCATGCATGCGTTGCCGACCAATCCCGCTGCAGGGTGGGGGGCACCAAGGTCAGGCAGCTGTGTGGGAAGCGGCCGATGCTCACTGTTCACGTAAGTAGCGGGATGGGGCACATGGCTCGCAGCTTGTCATGTGCGTATGAGGGTTGTGTGTGTAAGAATGTGTGTGTGTGTGTGTGTGTGTGTGTTTGTGCGTGTGCGCGTACGAGTGTGTGCGTGCGTGCATGTGCGTGCTTGTTTAGTGTGTGGGAACGTGGGCAAGAGAGAGAGTGTGTGTTTGTGTGTGTTTGTGTGTTTGTGTACGTGTGTGTGTATATGTATGAGTGTGTGTGTGTGTGTGTGTGCGTGCCTGCTTGCGTGCATGCTCCTGCACCTGTGCATGCAGACACATATAGATTTTTGTACGCACACCAACCTGCACACCCATGCCTGCACTGCTATGTAGTATGGGGACACAGACAGTGACTCATTCGCTGGCGGCATGGTGCGCGGCATGATGGGCGCCGACTGGGGGGATGGCCTGTTCGTGGAGCGTGGCAAGCAGGCGGAGGCGGAGCACATGCGCGCATGCGGCGTGCGCGGCGGCGCGGCGAAGCGGAGGCGGCAGTGGTATTGAACCCAACAGTCGAATGCCGCATGGCTTCTTTGCTTCTGCAAGCTTCAGTAGCTGGCGCATATTCATGTTCTTGCTTCGTGCATGTGTGCAGATGTCGACCTAGGCTCCTTACCACAACACGCTCCTGCATGCGGCTGCCCGGGCCTTGCTCTGCGTTGGTGCCTTCTCAGGCTCTTGTGTATTGATTGGGTTGACTGCAGTTCGGGTGAACCTGCCAGCAACCGACAGGGCTCTGCGCTGCCACCTGGTCCCAAGAGCATCCAGAGCTGCCTGGGATCTGCAACGCGAGCGGTAAAAGTAGACGCTGTGTGATGTCATGCAAGGTCATCTGGCTGTGACACTGTTTGCGGCATTTGAAATCCTTCTCTTGTTACACATAAGCAAAGTCATCCAATTGTCCGCAGCAGCCCGTTCTGCTGGAGAGCTCGCTGGTGACCTGCAGGCATTGCGGCAAAGTGGTGTGCCCGCCCTTATCAATAACAGAGCATGCAGCGGCTGACGCTTTCTGCCTGCTGCATCAAACGCCTACTATGCAGTCAACACAAGCACCACCAGTGCCAAGTAGCAAGGGAATAGACAGGCCGGCAGGTGCGCGTGCAAAAGGGAAGGAAAGAAGGGCGAACGTTGCGCGCCCCACTTGCAGATGAAGCAAAGGTGGGGGCCACTCGTTTATTGCGCGCTCCAATGAGTGGTAGCGTCTCACCCGCCCGCCGCCGCGCGCAAGGCCCGGCCGCTGCTATTCCAGCGCCGGCGGGCACACGCCCGCGGCGCGTCGCTGAGCGGCCGGCGCACGCGGCGGCGGGGGTACGGTCCTCACCCGGGGCGTCGCAGCCCGTGGGTTGGTGCATGCAATTGTGGGGGTTGGTGCTGGCGGAGTGGTGGTTTTGGGGTGGCAAAGAGAGGGCGCAAAGCGCATGAAGGCGTTATCCAAGTACAGGGCCTGCCAAACATGAATCTGGCAGGAATCAACATGATAACGGTCTCAAGTGTGATCACCACCAACCTCGTGGCGATTGACTGCAGGGCTCGCGCCCCCTGATGATGTACATGCTTGCCCGGCAAGAGCAAGTGAAGTCAAAGCAGGGCCAAGGGGTGAGAGCACCCCAACATGCACTCTGCCGCATTTTAGTGCCGCCAGCCTAATGGCTGCGTGCAACGCGACGGCAAACGACGCCCCCCGGCCATCCTTGCGATCGGGTCGCCGCTGCGGATGGAAAGACGCCCGTTCACACACACACGACAGCCTCCACCTCGGCGGCGCGTCGCGCGCAGCTAGGCTTTCGCGGTCGAGGTTTCGCCGCCATCAAAACCTAAAAAGCTTGGTGGATGCAACTCTCTAGCCGAACCAGCTGAGCCAAGGCCCGACGCCCTGCACAGCGACAAGCCGCTAAACCGGGATCAATCCGCTGACAATCCACAGCAGATGGAGTCAGGCCCAAGCGGCGACGCCCGCGGCCCACCCCAGGAACACGCAAACCACACGCCCCAGCGACTGCGCGTGCAGTGTAGTAGGCAGTGTTGGGAGGGCGGGAGCAGGCCATTGCTCCGCCGCGCCGCAAGAGGAACGGCGCTATATTCAAGCACCGTTCGCCTCCGCGCATTTCAGCTCAGCCTCGGCATCGCCCGCGAAGGCCGACCGCGCGCGCGCCGCGACGCCGCCTGCCTCCACACCATTGGCCGGCGCGCCGCGGCCGCCGGCCGCAGTGGCCGCAGCGACCGCGGGCTCAAAGCGCGCAGTGAAGTGGGAGAGAAGCTTGGTGGCGTACACGCGCCGCAGGCCGCCCAGGGACTCGCGGCGGCGGTAAAGGCGCACCAATGCCGCGGCGACGTAGCGCATCTGCGGGCGCGCCATGGGGGGTTGCGTCAGCAGGGGCGGAGAAACTTGTGCATGCGAGAGGCGGTGGGGGGCCAAGGGTGTGAAGGAGTTGAGAGATGGGGCAGCATTGGGGGAGTGCAGACAGGCAAATTCGGTAGGCTGCACTTGAAAGTGCGCAACAGGCAAGGCACAAACAGAGCTGAGCAATTGTGCCTCAAGGCCTGGCTCCCCACAGCACACTAATTTGCCAGGCACCCCCCCCCCCCCCGTTTCAACAGCAACATTGACGCAAGAGGCTGCCATCTTTGCGGCAGCACGCAGGACCAGAACGTGAGCCGACGCCGTCAACGGACGCCCCGATCGCCTTTGAGGCCCCCTAGAAAATTTTGGTATTTTAAACCACCGCCCCGCAGTGTCTCACGTGGTTGTCTGTGTAGACCCGACGCGGGACCGCGAGCCGCAGCAGCTCCAGCCGTGCGGGCACGAACTCGCCGGTCGCCGGGTCGGTGTGGCCGAAGCAGGAGCTGCCAATCTCGACGCCCCGCACCCCTGATTCCGTGTACAGCGCCGCGGTGAGGGCCTGGGGGCAAGAACAGGTTTGGAAGGGTGTGTTTGGGGGGAGGGGATGGGTGCATGTGCGTGTGCGTGCGCGTGTGCTTATGCGTGCGTGCGTGCGTACACGCATTCGCAGTTGTCGCGTGCATGCGTGGGGACAGCGAGAGTGTGTATGGGGGGAGGATACACTGCTGTGTTTGTAAAGAGAGGGGCCGGGCGCCCGCCAGGCCGCCGCGCCAAACCGGCCCGAGCTCCGCCTGCAGGGGTGGGACAGCAGCTCGTGCTGGGGCCGCTGTCATGGCGGCCCCAGTCCCCGTGCTGTCACGGTAACAGCACGGGGACAAGGGGGGTTGGATGGCAAGGAACGGCGCACAGCCCCCCGAGCTTAAATGCACTGCCGTCGCTTCGATGCGCAGTCGACGCGGTCACCTGGGCGGGGAACTGGCGGCCGGGCACGTGGGGCAGGAAGCGCGCCGCGTCGACGTAAACGGCGTGGCCGCCCGGCGGCTCCACGATAGGCACCCCGCCGTCGCGCAGCAGGCCGGCCAGGAGCTCGATCTGGCTGCGGGGGTGCAAGCGGGGCGGTGGGGTCGGTCGACTGCGTATGGATGTCACAAAGCACGGGAGCAGGGGTGGCAGAAGAGTGGTGCGCCAGCAGTTTGTGGGCCGCTGCGGCAGCGAGCCCCGCGCGACCCCAGTAGTCCTGGGTTGTGCAGAGGTGGTGTCCCGCTGAAGCCCAGGGGCATCCTGCACCCCCCTAGACCCTTTTAACCATTTTCAAGCAGGACAACCTCTCAATGCCAATTTTTATGGGTGCCCTCTCAATGCCAATTTTTTTATTGGTGGCCTCTCAATGCCAATTTTCAATTGGTGTTTTATAGTTCTAAACAGGGAAGCCTCAGGCCCTGCTCTTGCCTGTGCCTGTACTCCTGGTAGCTCTCCTGCACCACCTCCTTCAGGCCCTCAGCCATGGCCATCAGGTCCCTGGTTTGGGCAGGGGGGTGGGGGGGG
>NW_014011661.1:0-11110 GCF_000611645.1 Monoraphidium neglectum
ACCTAAAACCTAAAACCTAAAACCTAAAACCTAAAACCTAAAACCTAAAACCTAAACCCTAAAACCTAAAACCCTAAACCCTACACCCTAGCCGGGGGCGCCGCTGCCCGCAAAATGGAGGAAATATTACGGCCTCGCGGATCAAATAGGCAGCGGATGCTGGAGGTGGACGAGGGTGAGGCAGCCGCGCTGAAGGCATCGTATATATGTGCCCCCAACCACCCCCGCGTCCATGGGGTTGAAACAAACCCTAAACCCTAAACCCTAACCCACCCTAAACCCTAAACCAGGGGTCAACTTTAAACCCTAAACGCTGAACCCTAAACCCTAAACCCTAAGCCCTGACCTCTAAACCCCGGGTCCAAAACCCTGACGCCTAAACCTCGGGCCTTGAAACCTGACGCCTAAACCCCAGGCCTAGAACCCTGACGCCCAAACCCCTGGCCCTGAGCCCTGAGGCCTTAACCCCGGCTCTAAACCTACTCATTTGTTGGCTCCCTTGATGGTCCTGCCAGCAACGCAGGTCTGGCAACAGAAGGATAAGTGCGAGCAGTGGTGATGGCCCACCTTGTCGAGTTGGCAGGTGCCAAAGTTGAAGGCTGCCAGGCGCTCAGGGTTTAGGGTTTGGGGGACCAGGGGGAATGTATGCAACGGCCAATAACTGCTGATTATTCATACACGGGTTCATACCTAAACCCTAAACCCTAAACCTCCTGTGTGTCCCCAGATGGGCACCAGCCAGCCACGTCAGCGGAGGTGACCATTCAGCTCCCAACTTATACTCATTTGTTGGCTCCCTTGATGGTCCTGCCAGCAACGCAGGTCTGGCAACAGAAGGGTAAGTGCGAGCAGTGGTGATGGCCCTAAAACCCTAAACCCTAAACCTCCTGTGTGTCCCCAGCTGGGCACCAGCCAGCCACGTCAGCGGAGGTGACCATTCAGCTCCCAACTTATACTCATTTGTTGGCTCCCTTGATGGTCCTGCCAGCAACGCAGGTCTGGCAACAGAAGGGTAAGTGCGAGCAGTGGTGATGGCCAACCTTGTCGAGTTGGCAGATGCCAAAGTTGAAAGCTGCCAGGCGCTCAGGGTTTGGGGGACCAGGGGGAATGTATGCAACGGCCAATAACTGCTGTTCATTCATGTACGGGTCCATACCCTCATTTCAAAAATCACAACCCAAACCCCAAGTGAAAGGGGGACAGGTGGGGAAAAGAAGAGAGGAAGGGGGGAAAGCAAGAAAAAAAGAAAGGGGAAAAAGCAAATCGGGCAGCAGCTGAGCAGCCAACAGCCCCGAACCTTGTAGCCCAATTGTAGGGTCGGCAGCGGCCAATACCTACAAGTGTTACAACAGATAATGCAAATGTAGGCAAGTGCCATCACGTGTTGTGTCATTGGGGTATGTTCAGGTTGTTTTTGATCAATAGTCATGGTGACGTTATCAGTGTGACTACATAGTCACGTGGATGTGAACTTGTGACGTCAGCATGCCTCCAAGGGGTGAACCCACCCATTGTGCCTTCCCAACTAGCCCTGATACAGGTCATAAGCATCACATTCTACCATCCTAGCTTGCTTCAGATTTGCTGAACAGGGAAAAGGGGATCACTTTGGCGCATGCAGCACACGTTTTCAACAAGCAGGCGGCCCGCTATTTCACACACAAGCTGCCCAACATCGTAGGAAAAGCAAAAGCAGCTGCTGTCATATCAAGTGTAGTGAAAGGCCCCACTGGGTTTGTGGCCCGTCGGCCATACCGCCGCCTGTCAGAGCAGGGGGGTGTACCATTGTTGAATCATCGCAGCTGCGCGTGCAGCAACGCCGCCGCATGCGCCACACACAGCAACAGCAGTGCGCAACACCGCCACCACCGCACGCCCCACAGCCCTGCGCCACCGGTTCGGTTGAAACCTTATCCCGCGTTTGTTTTCTCGTCACAGCGCGCAGCGCTCAGATTTGGCTACGCGTCTCTCACAGCATTGGACGCAGAGGAGGGCGCCGGGCAGCTCCTGCAGCTGCACGCCGCCTGCACGCGCACACGCGCCGCCTGCACGCCGCTGACTGGCTGCCCAACGGCCTGGTGGCCAACAACACGCCTCCGCAGAGGCATGAGGTTCTGATTGAAAACTAAATCAAGCATCCTCGCTGCCCTGAATCGTGCAGCGCCACCGCAGTGGCGCCGCATGAGCTCAGCGGCGGCTCAGCAACGTCCTGTATCAACAATCCATGGGCGTGTCCAACCATACGGGCCGCGGTAACGAGTGCGTCAACAACGGTACACCGCGCTCGGTTTATCTTGCAGCGGCTGCGCGCCATTTGCGGGATGCCCAACCGGCGGCCTCCAAGTGGGCTACCCCACTGCCGTTATTACAAGTGGTGATTGATACCTCTGAGGTTTCAACTTCTTACCAGTCTACGCAGCTGTTGTTTCGGTTGCGGCTGATTGCTGCGATCTGGGCATCTTTTCATCTGTTGGGCATCGCGCAGCAAGCATGGACGACCTGCAGGTGTGGCTGATCACAATTATGCGGACTTCGCACATGGTCGCGCCACCGGGTTTGCAGGATCGACTCGGATGCCCACCAGCGCCCTGGGTTGCCTTGAGATCACGGCTTTCTTGCTCAAAAGGCAGCATGCGGCCCCGTGACGTACATCAGAGGGTGCACGCTGCGCTGTGTGTGCGAGTTGGCGGTCGACGGCGCACACGCCGCCGCCGCCGCCGCCACCACTGCCGCCACAACGGGCAGCGGCCGTGATGGCAAAGCAGGAGACAGGCGGGCTGCCACAGCGCCAAAGCAGCTGCAGTTGACGACTTGGTCCAGACTGACACATCTCCGGCCCTGCCACCTGCCCTCATCTTGCATCCAGGCACACATGCAGCAGCTGTCGCTCGACCCCGAGCAGTTTGTGGAGCAGCTGCCGGCCGGCGCCAAGGCAGTAGTAGAGGAGTTGCGCAAGCTGCAGAGCCAGGTGTGACGCGCGTTCATTGTTTGTGCAGTGCTCACGCGCGGTTGCGACTAGAGGGGGTTCAGTACAACTCGCACTGTGCCTTGCAGCTGTCTGTGTGCATGCACGCTTGCGTGCGCCTCACCAAGTCTCACGCGCACCTGTCATACGGCTCATTTTCTCCCATGGCGCTATGTGTCGAGTTACTGACTGTGCATGTGTCCCTTTTCTGACACGCGCACAGCATGACGAGCTGGAGGAGGAGTACGAGAAAGAGCGTGCTGCCCTCGATGCCAAGTATGAGCAGCTGTACGGTGAGGTGGTGGTCTTGCAGGGGGTCGCACGGGAGGAGTGCGCAGCACCGGCACCACCGTCTCTAAATGATGCCTTCATTTTTAAGGGGCTTGTGAACCCTCTGCTGTAAGACGCCCGAGAAGGGCAAGGGGGACGACCCGGGAAATGTGGGGGTCCTATCCTTTGGGCGTGTCTCATTCACGGACCCTGCGCTCCCACCCGCCGCAGCCCCCCTGTACGATGAGCGCGCCAAGGTGGTTAGTGGTGCTAAGCCCGTTCCTCTGCCCGAGGGCGTTGACGCCGCCGAGGCGGCCAAGGGCATCCCTGACTTCTGGCAAACGGTGTTCCTGCGGTGCGACGCCACACGAGACGCCATGAACGAGAAGGACGTGGATGTGCTGCGCTACCTCACAGATGTGCAGGTGCAAAGGATGATGAATTGTTGGGGGGATGTTTCTTTGAGACTTGCGCGAGAGGGCGGAGCTGGGGTAAAGGTGCGTCTACGCATGGGGTTTGCATGGGCTGGACCTTGTTGTTGGTTGTGATGGCGCGTTCGTTCGATGCTGCGGCAGCGCATATGTTTACCCCGTTGATTCCCGCTCTCCCACGGCTGCTTGGAACCCTTGCACCCTGCTCAACAGAGCGAGACGCTGCAGCCTCAGCCGCGGCCTGTGAAGGAGGCCGGCACAGCGGCTGCCGGAGAAGGCGATGATGAGGAAGAGGAGGAGGCAACGGGCGGCTTCCGCATCAAGATGACGTTTGCTGAGAACCCCTACTTCACCAACACGGTACACCACAACCAGCATTGTTGGGCGTTATCATTGCAAGCTGTGGAAATGCCAGGCAGCGGCCAGGACGCGCCTATGCTGTGTTGCAGCCATTCCTAACAACTTCCCAACCCATTCCCAACAACAGCACAACCAGCTTGTGGGTTGCACTTGCGTCCCTCACATCCTCGCCTGCTCTCTACTCACTTCCAGGTGTTGGAGAAGACCTACTACATGCTGGAGGGCCGCGATGCGGTGCTGGAGCGGTCGGAGGGGTCCAAGATTGACTGGAAGAGCGGCAAGAATGTGAGTGCATGGGGGCGGGCAATAAAGGAGCCAAAGCTCAAGGCAGCCACATTGCGGCTGCTCCTCAGGCATCATGGCAGCTCGTGCTTTCCCGCATGCAGCACTTCTCTCTTACACACTCAGCCTTGGCGCCTATGCCTAGAGGGGTGGTCAGCCGTGGATGGAACACGGCATGCGCAGCCCCACTTGAATCCGTCATCCAACAACACTTGGCTAATTTCGACACCCCCTCGGCAACCCCTTGCTTCTTATCCCTCCACCCCAGGTGACCGTCAAGTTGATGAAAAAGAAGCCCAAGAAGGGCGCCCGCCCAGACGCCAAGCCCCAAACCAAGCTGGAGCCCGTGGACAGCTTCTTCAACTTTTTCAGCCCACCCCAGGTGCGTGCATGCCCTTCCCTTCACAGCAGCAACCATATGCTCGCAAGCAATTCCCAGGTGTCGCCGGCTGCGCGAGTTTGCGAATGTGGGTGCAACCACTCAGCTCGCATGAACCGGAGCCAGCGGAGCACACGCCCGCCCCCATTCTCCTCATGCCAGGTGCCCGACGAGGATGCTGAGCTGGACCCTGATGAGGTGGAGATGCTGGAGGCTGCAATTGAGAACGACTATGACATTGGCGACACCATCCGCAGGAGCCTGGTGGGTGCCCGCTTCCGTTGACCGGCGTGCGTTCAACATCTTTTGAGGCTGGAGCCTGAAAATGCTGCCTGAGCTTTTGGGGGCGCTCGGCTGGAGCCTTGTGAAGGGGCATGAGTGCACGGCTATGCTGTAGATACTCTTGAATGTAGGTGCAGTTGGTAGCGTGCCCGCGGGGATCTGGTTTGAAACGCAGAGGACTGTGTGACAACTCATCGCTGGCACACTGAATAGGCTGGCCCTGCCGCCTAAATTTCTCTTGTCCTCACCCTGGGTTCTGCCACGCCGTCCCCTCTCATCAGATCCCCAATGCTGTGGGTTGGTACACCGGCGAGGCCCTTGATGACGAGGACGGCGGTGTCTTCATGGGTGAGTGGCCCCTGAAAACTTGTACGCCCTTCCATGAGTGCAACAACAGATGCTGCTGCACCTGGCCCCCAAGTATGGAGCCTGGGCAATCACAGGCATCATGTTGCATCGGGCGTGACCGCAGCACGTCCACTGCTGTGTGGTGGCCGCCCCGCACCGCCTCGAGGGGTCCCTCACTGCGCAGTCTGTGCCCTCCCCCCCTTGTGCAGGCGACGATGAGGACGAGGATGAGGATGAGGACGACGACGATGATGATGACGACGATGACGACGATGAGGCTCCTCCCAGGCCTCGGCGCAGGGGTTAGTAGGCGAGCATTGCAAACCGTGGGGGTTGTGGCTGTGAGGGTTGTGGTCTGCGCCGGGCTGTACACTTGCTTGACTGCAAAACCATGCTGATGGCTTGCCTGACGACGTGCCTCCGTTGACTGTTTGCAACCTGGCTTCAGGTGGCAAGCGCGCGCCAGGGGCTGCCGCTGGTGCAGCTGGTGGGGAACAGCCTCAGGAGTGCAAGCAGCAGTGATGCAGCGGCTCTGTGATATCGAGCGCCCCTCGTGCTGTTGATATCGGACAATTGGGCATGCTTTGTGAGGAAGTTTGCGAGGGAGTGCACGCAGCTTCGACCATGAGCAGTTCAAAGGGCCACCACATACCCTTCCTATTTGTTATTCGCCGTTTCTTCTTCTCCTTTGTTCAATGAAACCCT
Source organism: Monoraphidium neglectum (assembly GCF_000611645.1). Classification (NCBI taxonomy): domain Eukaryota; kingdom Viridiplantae; phylum Chlorophyta; class Chlorophyceae; order Sphaeropleales; family Selenastraceae; genus Monoraphidium; species Monoraphidium neglectum. Next base: position 6,023 of record NW_014011661.1, read on the forward strand.
CTGCATCCTACTGCTCAAGCATCTGCATGTGCCTGAGCTGGCGCAAAGTGGGAGTAACGTCAGGCGCATTGTCGCACATCGCTTTGCGAGCAGCAGGCTGTGCTGAGTGTTAAATGTGAAACTGCAATGCGCGCTTTCATCACGGGATGCCAAGGGCATTGTACACAGCAGGGCAGCCTCCATCATGCGCATGCAGATCGGGATGAAGAGAGTGGCGGCTGCGCAGCAGCTGGAACAAGACTGGTTGTGCGCAGCTTGCCACACTGCTGCAACCCCAAGCAGCGAAAAGTAGCCACCTGCTTTCACAACATACTACATTCCTCGTAGAACCAGCTCGAGCACCTTCGCGCACTCTTGCCTCACGCGTGCTCTCCGGGCCCGCCTACACCGCATCGCTTGCATGCAGGCTGACCTCGACCTTGCCGTGCCCGGGGGCTTTGGTGAGCGCCTGAGACGCGGGGCGTGGAGCCGTGCCCGCTTTTTCGGGGTTGGGGGCATGCACCTCGCGGCGCGGCCTTCTTCCCGCGCTCGTTTCCTTGCTTCCAGCGGGTGCCACTTCGCGCCCCTTACAAGCTCCGAGTTGCTTTTGTTGCCAAGGGGTGCGGCTAAGGGGTGCTCGACCTCTGCAAGAGCCGGTCCAGCGTGCGCCACCTTTGCGCCAACGCCAACGTCTGCGCGCTGGTTGCAGCTCTCAGCTCACAGCTCACCTGCCCGTACTTACACCCTCTGATCCACACACGCGGTGATACGGCAGATGCTTTCGCTGACGCGGCGAATCAGGAGGAGGACACCTCTGGCATCGATTATGTGCACGTGAGGGTGCAGCAGCGCAACGGACGCAAGAGCCTGACCACTGTGCAGGGCCTCAAGCCCACGTACGACAAGAAAAAAGTCCTCAAGGCCCTCAAGAAAGGTGGGTAAGGGTGCTGCGTGTGTCCCTGGTCTGTGTCAATGGCAACCGTGGCGGTTGTGCACCCGTCAGTTGCAAGCGCTAGCTGCATAGGAGCTCCGCACCCAGGCTCCCCCTGCGCTGCATCAGGCACTGGACCCCAGTCACATCTGCCTGGCCCATGCAGCACGCCAGACAGATCATCTGGGTCTCAGCAGCACCAACTTTTGTGACCTGTGCTGACCCCTCTGACGCACGCTTCCCGTGCATCACACACCCCTGAAGCCTACTGCTGCAACGGCACTGTGGTGGAGGACCCGGAGCTGGGCCAGGTATGAGACACGGGACGGGGGGACAGGACTTGAACCCTGCAGCAGCATGATTAGCAATGGCCACGCACGCTCCAGCACGCGCGACGTCTTGGCTGCACGCGCTTGGCTGCTCGGCGCTACACAGCAGTGCATGGGATGCCGCTTGCGGGTGCCCACGCCCTTGTTTTCTCTTTTTCGCACCCACGTTTCCTACCGCACACCTTTCTCAGGTGATTCAACTGCAGGGTGACCAGCGCAAGAACGTACACGCCTTCCTGACTGGCGAGGGCCTGGTCAAGAAGGACCTGATCAAGCTGCACGGCTTCTGACTCAGTTTGGTCAGATTGCGGGTGAAAGTGCAGTCGGGTGGCAGAGCGCACACGGCAGCAGCAGACTCCGGGTTGAGGCAGCCGGCAATAGTTGGGCGACAGGCAGCGGCGCATGGGATGATAGTGTAAACGAGGGCGGCGGGGGCGGCGGGGGGTGCCATGTGACTGTGCTATACCACAACAGCATGTCGTAGGGTAGGGTGCACGCCTTGCTGTCGCCACACCGATGACTGCAGCAGATGGCACCCCCCTTTGGTCGGCTGCTCGTGCACTGCTGGCCAGGCTCTTCCATGCACAGCTTGCTGGCATGCATGACAGAGCACCGTCGGCACCGGTGCCAATTGAGTAGAGTGCCTGGGCGCATGCAACCACCATGCTGCCCGCACTCCTTGGGCCGGCACCTGGAGCGCATTCTCATTCCAAAAGCGCTTGCTCCTGCAACAGGGGCTAAGGCTTGGGCCAACCGGTTGCGATGCCATACCGCTTTGTTCAGCTGCCGTTTTGCCCCGCCATTGCGCCGGGCATTGCAGCCTGCTTTCCTTCCCGGATCTTGGATCTCGGATGATCATGTAACACCACGCAATCAACAATCTGCGCGTGGCATGCTAGACGCACAATGTGTTGCGCGGGCAGTGTCAACATAAGCCTGCTAAGCTCGTAGAGTGCAAAAGCAAAGGGTGCCGCATGCCCGGGCACCTAAGGGGGGGGGCGCGCGCATACAGCTCACAACCTGATTTTACAGTGCAAGGGTTGGAGTCAAATTGTGCACAGCAGGTGTACCAATACGGTTTGATGGCGCCTGTGCGGCTTGCCAAAAGGAAGGGCATGAGATGCACACTGCAGCCGGCCAGCTGCTTGCGCGGTCTGATTGCAAGAAATGCGTTGAGCAGCCTAGGCGGATAGGGAACCATGACGTGAGCACACACTCATCCCTTGTTTGCAAACCCCACGTGTGCAGTGGTGCGCGACAAGCCTATGAGGACCCATCATCATAGCTGTGCAGGCCAGCCAAATGCACTGAGTGCAGTTTTGGTCCATCATATGGGACACAAACACAAACCACCACAAAAAGGAGGCGCGCTGTCGCTGCAAGGTGCGCTGGAGAAAATGAAGGGCACGAGCCAGCCACAGGCAAGAGGGCGTGCGGCAAGACAATCACAGCTGACCATCAGCCAAGGGCCATCCAGCAGAAGTCGACAATCCGCACACTGCCCAGGACCAGGGCAGTGGTGCCTGGGACGACCACAGCTGATGCTACCAGCGTCACTTGCAGCAGCGATGCCAGCCCGACTATGGGAAGCAGCTGCGCGAGCACTGCCACCGCCCATGCGCGCTCCATCAGGGGCTTTTCTCCTGCAGGTAAACAGCGCTGCTTGACAGTGTCCAGTGCCCAGGCCGGCAGTGTGATGAGTGTGCAAAACCCAGCTGCGACAAGCGCAGCACCAGCGGCAGCGCCTGCCACGCGCGCTGCGAGCAAGCGGAGCAGGCCCGCCTCCAAGCTGGCCGCCTCGACAATGGCGCTAACCTCAACAGTCCATGGCGCAGCGCCTGAAAGCGCCACTGCAGCAGGCGCGGCCGCCCAGACTCCTCCAAATACGCCGGCGGCCACCCTCCAAAGATTTGGGTTGAGGGGGTTGACTGGGGTGCCCGCAATTCGGCCCCAAACCTCAAATGCCGTGCGGTCAGCACCACTCGTGACGCCGAGGACAGTGAAGCAGAGCGCCATGAACACTGCCGTTGCACTCAGCGTGATGCGCAGCTGGTCACTTGGGGATAGGGCAAGGAACAGAGGATCAAAGAAACTGCGGCTAAGCGCACCCACTGTGCCGCCGATGAGCAGGCCGCCCGCAACATCAGACGGCCAGTGCAGCGCAAGGTACACGCGGGACAGTGCGGCCGCTGCCGCGAATGTGGCAAAGGTGGCGTGCGCGAAGACTGGCAGCCCCAGGAGCCTCGGTGCGGTGCCTGACAATGCATCTACGAGCGCCTGTAGGCCACCTGGGCCCGTACTTGGCAGAACGGCAGAATCAGCGCCGCATGCACCAGTAGAGCTGGTGCCAGCGGCGGCTGTGGACGCGATGACCGCCCAGAGGCAGCTCACAAACCCCGAGTGGCCCGAGGGGAGGGCGTAGTCTTTGGACTGCACCGGGATGGGTAGATCCGCAGGCCGCACAGGAAGCGCCGTGCCAAACACCCACGATGGCCGCGGAACCCGTGTTGCCAGCTTGGCCACATGCAGAAAGCAGAGGTTGAGGGCCACCGCACGTCCCAGCGGACCAAACAGCAGGCTTGCACCCGTGCCAGCAGGGCCCAGGTTGAGCAGCGCTGCTGCGGCGCCAATGGCCAGGAGGACGGGCTCGAGGGTGGCGTAGTGCAGCACGATGGGCAGCCAGCGCAGGCTTTGAGGCCAGCCGGTCTGCAGTGGAGGGGGGAAAGGTTGAACAGGCATCAGCGCCAGGCGCGCACGTTTTTAAGAGTGCTGCAAGGATGTGGCCTGTTTGCGCCAACTGGCAGTGTCCCACTAATCCACACCCGCTCAATTGTCTTAGGTGCCAAACTTTGGCGCAAGTGATCAGCTAGTAGCACTGGTCCGGCCAAAGCCAATCACCCATACCCACCTGGAGGCGGGAGATCCATGCAATCTCAGTGCTCCTGTAGCCCTGCAGCTGTCTCGCCATGGCCCTCTTCTCCCAGATCCTCTTGTCAAACATATTGACGCCGCACACCGCCTTGCGCGCCAACCCCGCATTGGCGACCGCGTGCTGCAGGTGGGCTGCGGCAGCCTTGGGCAAAGAGGTCAGCGAGCTGGGCAGCTCTGGCAGAATAGTGAAAACCACCAGCCACCAGGGGTTGAAGGCGTACCTGCAGGGAGCAGGTCGCGGGCAGATGGGACTAAGCAACATCACAAAGGATGTCTCCTGCTGCTGAGGAGTGCAATGGCACCCTTGCCAAGCAGGATCGTATGCTGTGTCGCAAGGGTAGGCGAGCTGTGGTCCCAACCTACGCGGTGCGTCCCATTGGCACCGCCCCGTACTCACCAGATGAGGTCAGCAATGTTGCTGGACCCGAGGCCCCTGAGCTCGACAAAGGGCAGAGGGCTGATGACGTCCACGGCCACAGGACGAATCTGGGAGTGGTGGAAAGGAACGCGCACATATTTGAGAGGATGCCGGTGATGTCACAATCTCCACTTCCTGACCGAATGTCGAGCGCCCCTCCTTCCCAGCAAGGCTTGAGCATGTAGCCATTGCACACCTTCTCGTCCTTGGCGGCCACCTCAAACAGGCGTGGCTGGAACTCCACCACCCTGCCCACAGAGCAGGTGGTGCCCTGGGGGAACAGCACAAACGGCTGCACCTGCCCGGCCGCCTTGCGGGCGCGCCAACGGTTGAACGTGTCCGCCAGCTTCTCACCTACGGCAAGCAAGGCAGCGATGTGCAAAGGAATGGATGTGCTGTTTTGTTTTTCTGAACAACAAGTCGGCTCAAAGTAAGGAGGGTACGGCGGTGCTCGCTCGCAAGCAGTGCGTGTCAACTGCGTAAAGTTGGTGTTGCAATGG
>NW_014011660.1:0-11108 GCF_000611645.1 Monoraphidium neglectum
GTGTGTTGGGGCAGGCAGGCAGCAGGGAGCTGTGCAGAGCCACGCGCGCCGGGGTGAAGGGAGAAGGGTGGTAACATGTTAACCAACTTGCATGAGACACATGCATGCACACACACGCACACTCACACATGCACGCACACTCACATTCACACACACGCACACGCGCACACACACACACACACACACCAAACCCCCGCGTGTGCACCTGCTCAGCGCTGATGGGGTCGTCATCCTCCAGGTACAGCATGGCGATGCGCACGTTCTGGCGCAGCTTGTACGCGGGGTCCACGTTGCGGACACCTGTTGTCGATGTTAATGCCAGCGAAGGCACGTGGCGTGCAGCGCAAAAGTGCAGCGGCTTCGTTGAATGTCGGGCGTTGGCATGGCGCAGTTCGGGGGGACCCCAGTAGGGGGTCGCCAAGCTCGATGGCAGCTGCAAACATGCACCACTGGGGCCGAGATGGCGAAAAGCAACCTCTGCGCGGCACCCCTGTCTTGGGGTGCTACCAGGGTCATCCCAAGGCCCCCACATCGCGCGGCCGTCGCGACAAGCACTCTCCCAAGTGCGACCCCTGCTCCCTCCAAAAGCTTGCGCCGCGTGATCCCTCATCCACCCCCCCACCAACAACCACCGCACCTGAATCGAGGTCAATGCCGGCGAGCGTCTGCGCCGCCTGGCTCCACTCCTCCTCTTTCTCTAGAACCTCCGCCAGGTTTTCCCGCAGCACGGTGGCCTGCTCCTCAAACGACACCTGGCGCCATGACGGGTTGATGGTGGGAGATGCTGGGGTGAGCGGCGTCGCTGTTTGTGGCGCGGCGTCGGGCGCGCGTGGCGGCGGCGCGCTGGGTATTTGTAAAGCATGCATGCATGCAGATGCATGTGTGAGTGCATGCAGTGCATGCGGCCAGACTAACTCATGCATCGACATATACGAGGGCTGGCGTCCCCTCGGGAGGCCTGTCAAGGCGGCAGATGCCGCGACAAGCCGAGCCCGCCATATTCCCAGGCCATGCCTGCCTCCCCCGCCCCTTTCACCTGCCGCGGCGCAAGCTTCTCCAGCGCGCTGTGGGTTGAGGGAGTGGGCAGGGGGATGCGCAGGCGCGTTTGATTGGCATGGCGACGGCCGCTGTCAGCCGCGCGCGCCAGGCGCTGCAGCAGGGGTGCGTGCTTGTTCCAGCCATGCGTGAGCGCGCGCGCTCGCCCGCCCCCGCCGGGCGGCAAGCATAGGGACGGCATGGGGTCCACGCCGATCAGGGGTGGGGGATGCTGCTCACTAACGGGCGACGAGTTTGTGGGTGTCCGCCGGCAGCTTGCTGACCTCAGTGGCAAACACCTTGCAGAGGAATTGTTTGGGGATGATTTGCGGGGTTGGGGGATTTGGGAGGCAGGAGGACGGGGCACCAGGGCAGCGGGGGTGCCTCCAAAAGGGGTGAGGAACGGCAGTGCCACGTGGGGGAGGGCGGGGCCAGGCCGCGGCTGATGCAGGGGCCGGCTGCCTGCAGCCGCCCTCAGAAGCGCTCTGCGGCCAGGTCAGCGCTGCCCGGCGCCCTCGGCCTGCCTCTGCGCCCCTCGTCCCGCGGTCCGCACTTGAAGGCTGCAGCACGCAGCATGCTGCCTCTGCCCGCGCATGGCCATGCACACGCGCAGTGCCGGGCAGGCACGGCCATGGCGAGCGGGCCGTGTGGGCGCAAGCACTCCCTCACGGCGGCTGCCGCGCCATGCGCTCGTCCATGTCACCGGCGACAGCGTCACCCCGCACCTGCAGGACCTGCCTGCTGATGACCAGCTGGACGTCGTCGGACAGCACTGGTTGGTTGGGTAGTCATGGGGGTGTTGCATGCGTTGCGGGTGAGGTTGCACGCGCCATGCATGCGGCTGTGCTGCTGCGGTTGGTATGGGGGTGCCTCACGGCTAGGCAAGGCGTGAGCCAGGCGCAATGCGGTCCATTGCGGCGGCGGCGCGCTGTAGCGTTTGCGTGTACAAGCACGCCGGCCCAAGGCAGCTCCGGGGGGCGCGAGGCTCCTGCAGGGCACCACCATAACCCCCAGGATCCGCTGCCCGCTTCTCACTGTGGTCGACGAACGCGTTGCACGCTTCCACCGTGGGGCTCTCCAGGACATTTTGCAGCAGCTGCTTGTATAGCTCAAGCTTTTGCTTTTGGTCCGGCTTCTCCGCAATCGCCTGCAGTTGCTGGGCGATTTGCGCCATCGCGGCGAGCGAGTGCAACGCCCCTCCTCGCTGCCGTTGGCGCCTTTGCCGTTAGCGCTTCTCCCTAGCCGATCGCTGTAGTCTTGAAATTCACGCGTCCTCAATGGATCTGGCTAATACAGGCAACTCGCGCGTCTTTCGCAACTTAGCTGCAGATCAATTAGATCGTCAGTGGCGTCTTCCGCATGGTGAGATAAAGAGTATTGAAATGTCATCAAGGCGATTCGGGTTTGCACCTTGTTATGTTGATGATTTCGGCCGGCAGCGTTGGCCACCCCGGATCCTGCACGGTGACTTCTTCGTTGGCGTCACAACGCGTTTGGGTCGTATGGCACCGCCGAGGGAAGCCCGTATGAAATAACATACGAATAGAAGCCATATGCGCTTTCAAACGTTCGCAACAACGCCTTGCAGAGCCGGCGACCCTCCAGAGTAGCGCAAGAGCCTGTCTGACATGCCCTCGCGCTTTTCGGCGCAGACATCGATTGGGGCTGCTGCTGTTGGTTTGCTGGGAGAGACGCGTGTTTTGGAGGGCAAACCGCGCACAAGCAGCAGCTCTACAGCGAGCGGACAACCGGGGATGAGGCTCCGGCTGGACTTCCTTCATTCCTGGCCTGCAGCAAGACCAGGACCTGGGCTGTGGTGACAGAAAAAGCACATTACAGTGATCAAAGAGTAGGAGCACACCCATACGACTGCTTACAATCCAAGGGCTGAGATTCGCTTCTCAGAAAGGTCGACCAAGTCCAGCATTGGTCTCCCTCCCGGCCTCTTTTCCCACTAGCATGCCCCTCCCGCCGCGCCACGCTTTGCACTCCGTCAGCAGCACGCAATCGCTGTGGAGGTTTTTCTTTCCAATATTTTGTCCCATAGAATCTATTTTCGAAAGGGCAGCGAAGGGCGTAGGAGCAAATTGTCTTGCTTGCTCGCGTTCGCGCGGCCACCACCTCAAAGCGCGTCGCTCGGCCTCTGTTTACGTCGGAAGGGGGCCTCTTACGGGTTTTCACCACTCTCAGGCTGCGCAGGCGCGTGTAACTGCGTCTCACCCAGCCTCACGACGCGTGCAGCCACCATCAAGAGGGCCAGGAGGCTCGTGGCAACACCGCAAGAAGCCGACTTTACACGTATCAGGTGATTCGAACCTGCACGGGATGCAGGACTGGGGCGCGGGGCCAAGTCGGCCGGCGGCGCTGGCATCTCGGTGAAGGTCGTCGTCGCGAGCTCAGCTGAGTTTGTAGTGTCAGCGACGAAGCGGGCGCTGCGTTTAGGGCCGCTTTGTAGTATATGGTCATAGGATCCCCTCACTTTGCAATGCACTCATGCTGAGAGAACGAGCATGCCCCGGCACAGAAATGCGGCACAGAAATGCGCACCGCCATCCCTCACTGGCCTGCCCTGTCAATTCATGCCATCTATCTTCCAGGTGCTGTCCTCACAGACAGACACAAAGACCCAAATTCTGAGTGAGGAGCGGCACTGGCAACTTGCAGCCCTGCAGTCAGCACCACGGCGCAACTATGGCGTTCTGTCTGAGGCCGCAGCCGTTGCCACCACGAGGCGGCCGCGCCGCAGCTGCAGTTCTCCTTGTGGCACTGCTGGCGGCAGCTGTTGGCCCATCACATGCAGCTAAGGTGAGGTCCCGGGGCACTCGTGGATCCCAGATGGGTTACCGGTGGCGTGCATGGGGCATATCGTCGCTGACATGCATGGGGCTAACATCTCCAATCACTCACTCCGACGCTGCATCAACTTTGACCCCCGCCCGCTCGCTTTCCGCAGCCCCAATGTGGTCTCATCCCGGGGTGTTTACAGTGCAACGACACAACCCTCCAGACCTGCGTCAAATGCAAGAAGGAGTTCGTCCTTAACGTGGACACGGGCCGCTGCGGTGCGCGTGCTTGGTGTTGCATGCCCCGCACCGGCGCCTGCACAACGGCGCAACCCTCGTTGCCCCGACAGCCATGTGCTCTGTTGTGGCCAGCTGCGTGGACACGCGCTTGGTGGCCCCTGGGTCAATTTGCTTTGCCTACTCCTCGGCCGCCCGCCTTCTGCCTGAAGCTACCGCCTGCAACTACTTTTGCTACCCTGAATTGCTCACCCTGGCGCCCACAGTCTGCCCTCAAGGGTCGGGATCTTACTACGAGCCTCCTTTGACCGGAGCCACTGTCAAAGCCGTCCAGCGCTCTGGCTACTGGGCAGCGCGGAAGAAGCCACCGTTTGTCGCGTACCCTGCCACCAAGGCAGTGCAGAACAAATTTGCAGTGTGCAGTCCATGCCCCATTATCACTTTCGACGGCGGCAGCAAGCAGACGGCCATGTCAGTCGGCGGTGAGTGCAACCGTAATTCACGCAATTAAACATGCTGGTGTAGCCGCGTGAGGTGCAGGGCAGTGCTCCCCATCTGCGCGACCAGGGTGCATTGCAGAAATGAAAGCGGTGCCGTGCGGGTGCCTGCACTGCTAGCGGTACAAGTGACAGGCTGCTGCCAACCAAGCGCGCGAAGAGGGGTCGCTATGACCCAACTCCTGCTGCCCTTTGCTCCATCCGTATGCAGGACCGATTGAGCGCAGCCGCTGCGCGATGCCATCTCGCTTCGAGTTTTGGCTGCGCGCCAACGGGGACCGCCCGTGCAATGACGACACCAAATGGGCGCTCATTGTGTTGGTGTCGTTCACCGCGCAGGTGAGCAACCAGCCCGCCCTGGCATGCCTGGCCTGCTTTGTTGCAACTGATTGGCAAGTGAAGGGAGCGGCAGGTTTGCTGTATGCACGGCATTATTGCAACGGCATCAGCTGGCGATGCACGCAGCTCGGGTTGCTGTTCTGGCCCCGTTGCTTTCATGAAGAAATGTTGTAGGGTTGGAAGGGATGTCCCGGATGGTTTTGTGCACGTGCTCGCACTCCAACAGGCATGCGTGCACGCCTGTGCACATCGGCATACACACAAGCGCACACTCACTGAAGCCCATGGCCCCACCCCACCTCTATGCCTGCAGTACTACTACCGTGAGCGCGGCGGCCTTGAGCTGTTTGACCTCCTGGATGATCCCTCACCCATCGCCTGCACAAACTCCGGCCCCCCCGGGACAAACGGCGCGCGCGGCGGCGCCTACCTCATGCCCATCGGATACAGCGGCCTGTCCGAGGTTGCGGCACAGTTCATTTCCACGGTAAGAAGCTGCGGGCCACTTGGCGGCGCTGGTCAGCGGCCGGCTCCCTGTCCTGTTGGCATGTGCGTTTTGGACCGTCACCCTTGTGAAGAGATGGTGCAAGCCGCTTGTAGGGTACTACAAGGGATGCATCCAGGCATTTGAAGTTGAGCAGTCAGCATGACCGCCGCAGGGAGGACAGACTGCAGTGGCAATCTTGTCAACTACCACGCGCACCACGCCTCTCAACCCCCCTTGTCTGACCCCACCTCTGGGCCCAACGCCTTCCTGCCACCACCGCAGATTGACGCGACAGGCGTGTGTGGCCTTGTGAACCTCGTCAGCGATCCCTTGACTGCTGGGAACCCGGCTAAGGCCTCAAAACCGTGCGAGGTTGGCTACTTCTTGGAAGGCCAGTTCTACTCGGCCGGGAACATCCTTGCCGGCGCCGCCGGCGGCTTCGCGGCGCTGTCAAAGCCATCCCTACCGGGGGCCTGAGAGAAAGCACTCGGCCGCATCCTCTTCGTACAGACAGCATACGTGGCCGCTGCTCTGCGTGCTCGGGATCACCAAGGATTTGGAGCCGGCGGCCAGGGTGCCCCAGGCTTGGCACCAGTCCTCATTGCTCCGTCACAAGTGGCTTTACGCAGTTGCGTGCATGATGAAAAGCGATGCAGCTTGCATGCATCTGCGCCACGTCATGGGCTCCCTTTTTGCCCTGGCTTCCGCACTGGCCGGCTGCCTGGTTTTGTCGCTTGATCAAGGCATGCGGCTCAACCCAACTCTTGATCAATTTTCTGGGCACTACAGCGTGAGTGGACAGCCAGCCAGCTTCTAAGAAGGAGCCACTCACGGCTTTGCCGTCTTTATCATTAATCGTGGGCCCAAACGCACATAGGGTCGCCACCGCTTCCTTGGACCCTTGCAAACCATTTTTGCCACGGCGCAAGCACACGCACACCAGTGCAGTTGAGTACTCTGACGTCTTCGTTCAGGCTTCGGTCCGCCAGCATATTATTAAAAGATTTTTAGAGCAATGGCCGCGAGCCTTTGGCAGCCTTTTTATCTTATACTGCCGGTTTGAAAGGGTTCGCGTCCCCGCGCTCCCGTCAAAACCCCAATCGCCGCTGACGGCACACACACCACTGACTCACAGCCTCTTTGGATGTCATGGCGCGTCACGTGTGGCACACATCACTGGATCAGCCGCTTTTGGCTGATGCCTTACCACGCCCATAGTCATCTGCCATCATGTTACCCGCATAATATTTTTCAGCCCAAACTGCAGCAGGCTGCACAAGTCCTTCAAAGCCGAGTTTGGCAAGCTGTCCAGCTGAGCCTGTTGCTCAGGCAAGCAGGCTAGGGAGCTAGTGCATGGTCGTTACTAAGACGTCAAGGGAAACACAGAAACATGGGCAAATGAAACATGCAATCATCATGCCTGCTGGTCGTGGCGGCGTGGTGTGGGTGGCTCTTGGGACTGGTGGCAGGTGGCCAATTCTGGCTGTGGGGGCAGCAGCATGTTTGGTGCGGGTTGGTACTCCTCTGCCCGTTATCCCGGTCTCTAATAGCACTCTGCCTACCTGTAATACCGTGGATTTGCATCTATATCCCATGAAAAGCAAGCATATTGCGTTTGCGCACGGTGGCGCCCGCGGATCACCGGTCTCTGCGACAGGGTGACCGGGCGGGTGGATGCTGCTGGTGTCGCTGGCGCAGCAGTTCGCTCACTGGCACTGCTCGGCATGTTCCCTGAACAATATACGCCTTTGACGGACTGGTGAGCGGCGACTGTGTTTCGTTCAAACGCCAGATCGGGCGGGTTCATTTTGCGTCCAAGAAACCATTCTCGACTTGATCTCTTTGATTGCTGACCAACTGACATTTATCAAAAACAGTCGCTTCAAGTAGTTCACCTCCGACTCCTGGCAACCTGTCCCACCTTTTGGAAGTGCCACACTCGGCGACGCTCCTGTCGGGATGTCTGACTCCGACGACGAGGTCTTGAGCTTCAAGCGGAAGCCCTTGGGCGAGGCGGCCCATGGTGAGCGAACCGACCTGGGGTGGGCAGAGCGATGTTCGTTTCCGCACGCTGCGGCTCGCCTAGGCCCTTTCCTTATGCCGAGTGGATTGCACAGTGATTGAAGGCATCCATAGGTCATATACACACCCATCTCACCGCCATCCAACACCACAGCAGCGAAACACGGTAGCGACGGCGGAGCGCATACCGCTGCGCCGCAAAAGCAGCAGCACCAGCCAGCTCCGGAGCGGCCGCAACAGCAGCACGCCGATAACAACCAGCAGCCAAAGCACCCTGCTGCGCACGCCAACGGCCACGTTGCACACAGCGATCATGGACATGCCACCCACGCCCACGATCCCACAAGCCCGAATTCTGAGCGCCCCTCTGCCGACGGCACCGGCGGCAAGCGGGCTTCTGCGGACGGCGGCGACAAGCACGCCTCGGCGGACGGGGGCGCAAAGGGAGCGTCTGCCGATGGCGGCACCGTCCCCGCGCCCGCCGACGGCGCCGCCGCCAAGCAGCAGCACGCCCGCGACTCCGGCGGCGGCGCCCAAGTCGACGCTGCTGCGGCCGCCAACGGCGGCGGCAAACCGGGCGGCGGCAAGCGCGGCAGCGATAGTGGGGATAAGAGGGGCAAGCAGAAAGCAGCGGACGCGGCGGCAGACCCTGAAGTGAAGCCAGAGCAAAAGGAGGAAAAGGGCGCCGCTGACAAGGGGCAGACGAAGCCCAAGGCGGAGCCCAAGCCGAAGGCAGATGCCAAGGGCAAGCCGCCGGCCGGCAAGGGCGCGACAGCTGCTGCGGCGGCGGCGACGTCGGCAGCTGGCAGGAAGCGCAAGGCAGCGGAGGAGGACGCGCCGGCGCCGAGCAAGGCGGCTAAGAGCGAGCCGTCCGGGGCGGCGGGCGGCAGCCAGACGACGGGCGCGACGGCGGCGACGGGGACGGCGGCGGGCGGCAAGGTCAAGCGGGAGAAGAAGGATTTTGAGATGCCGGGGCAGACGCGCGAGACGCCGCTCGAGGTGGGGCGTGGCGGCGCGGGTGGCGGCGGAGGCTGAGCCTCTCGAGGCCGGGCGGCGCGGGCCGAACGGGCGCAGGGAGGGTACACAATGGGTCGTGGCAGGTGTGTCCCATGCGCGGTGGTGGGTTTTGTGGCATAGATTCGTCGGCCAGCCGGTCATCTTGACGGTCAGCTCGTCCCCTGGCCGTCTGCCGGGGCGTTGAGCGCGCAGCTTGGGGCCGCTGTGCTGACGGGTTTCGCCGCTCGTGCGCGCCCCCGCTGCAGACCGACGGCGCCCGCAAGTTTTACACGTCTCTCCTGGAGCAAAACCCCAAGAGCGAGATGGCGCGGAAGTGGTGCTGCATGGTGCGCATGCGCGCTGGGGGTGGGGGGGATACACTCCCTTGCTGGACCCCCGAGCAGCGCTGTCGGCGCACAGGCGGCCGCCGCCTGCCAGTCGCGCGCCTCGCAACGCCGAGCGCGGGACCTTTCAGGGCGGCACGTGCCGGGCGCAGTCTCCAACTCCAATGGCGCCAGGGGCGCCATGGCACTGCCTTATTGTGTCGAATCCCCCATGACGACATTTCATGCACCATCGAATTCTTAACCCCTTTGCCTCGCCGCAGCACGGGCTCCTGACCCTGGAGGAAGCTGAGGATTGGATGCGGACATACCGACCATCAGCGGCGCCGCGCGGCACGCCGCAGAAGGGCGGCGGCGGCGGCCGGGGTGGCAGCGGCGGCGGCGGCAAGGGCGCGGCGCCGGCGAAGCGGGCGTCAGGTGGGGCGAGCGTGTGTTTCTGGTGCTTGACGGGGTAGCTCTGGGGGTTCCTTTTCGCAGGGGAAGTCTGGGGATCAAAGAAGGTTGTGCGTTGGCACAGGCGAGGTGTGCGAGGCGGCAGCTGGCCGGAAGTTTCCAGGACCGCAGTGCGACGCCGCCTCGTGCAAGGATGTCCGTTGCGTAGCTTTGCAGGGCTGGGGCGTGCCAGCAAGTCACCCGAATGCCCGCAAGTGCCCCCAAGGTCTTTACCGTAGCAATTCCAAGGTCCTTTCCTCCCGCCACCCGGCTGCATTTTGCAGGCGGCGGCGCTAAGAAGCCCGCGCCGAAGCCGCGCGCCGCGCCGGGCAAGAGGAAGAGGGCCGGCGAGGAGGACGATGAGGACGATGCACTTTCCTCGGAGCCTGAGTCAGCGGACTCGGAAGACGAGCGGCCAATTGCAGCGCGCAAGGGCGGGGCCAAGAAGGCGACGCCGCGGGCCAAGCCGGGCCCCAAGCAGAAGCCGGGCCCCAAGGCCAAAGCGGCGGCGGGCGGGAAGCCGAGGGCGGTCGCCGCGAAGGAGCAGCTGTTTGCAGCCGGCGGCGACAGCAGCGACGACGACGTGCCGCTCGCGGCTCGGTTGAAGTGAGGGGCGGCTCCGGCCGGCGGCGGCACCGCGGCGGGCGGGCGCTGCACGGCGCCCGCGCAGCGGTGCGAGCTGCTACGGGGTGGTGTCCCGCAGGGCTTGCGCGGCGACGCATGCACGCGGAGAGGGTGCAGAGGTAGAGGGGTGCTGCGGCCATCGCCGCATGTGCCTGTGGGCCGGTCTGGAGTCCCATAGCCCTGACTGGACTGTGCGATGCACAATTAACATCAATTACTCAACAGCACTTGGGGTTCCATTTTTGAGGGGTGGCTCTGGCCCCACAAGCTGGCGCCCTGCGCGGCGGCCTTGGCACGCGCGGCACGCTTGCCCTTCGCGCCGCGCTGGCGCCTCGGCGCAGGTTGCAACACAGGGCCGGGCGGGTAGGCAGGCAGCTTCCGGCATTGGTGCACCGGCATTGAATCCTTTATGCAACGACACGAGCTGCAGGCGTTGTGGCTTTGGCGGGGCCGCTGGCGGGTGCTCGGCGCCGGTCCGCTCTCGGGCGTGCTGGCTGGCGCGCGGCCCGTGCTGCATTCCGGCCCGCCCGCGCCCGGCTGGGGAGTGGGGGCCGCATTCTGCGCCGGCATGCATGCCGCCGGACGCGGCGGGCTTCTACGGCGGAGGTCAACCAACAGCACGCCTGGCAGACAGCCCGCACGCTGCAACTCGAACCACTCACACCGCTCCTGGTGTAATTACTGTCCTTGTGGTGACTGCATGGCTGTGCCCTTGGTGCAGCATCGCATGAGTGCAGCCTCATATCAGCAAGGAACATGCGACCGCAAGGCGCTCGGTCGAGTGACGCCGCTGCTCACCCTCGGGCGCTAGGCTGTGCACACCTCCGCGAGTCCGAGTATCTTGAAGGGGCAGCCATTCGCGTTATTCGACGCGCTTATCGAGCTGTTTCTGTGCCAGGATCTTGGTTTGGTCCGATTGAATGGCGTGATCCGCCTACCCTGCACAGTCCCCTTCGATTCACCGCGCCTATAATCTAAATCTTTAGTCGCTGCTCGACGCGCCATCAATGGCGCTTCGTGACGCAGCGGCAGCGGGCGCAAAGGCGGCGCTCGCCACTCCTGTCATTGCAACACTCGTCTGGCTCCTGGGTGAGCTCTTCACTATGGATCGCACGGCAGCACTCTTTGGCTCTATAGTCACATAGGGATGCAACCTGCCTTCAAGATTTGCTCGCACCCGGCGCCGTCGTGAGGGCATGGCCCTAGAAAGCACCCCGCCACGGTCGGCTCAGCCGGCCTAACCACACACGAGCGACCCCCGCGCCGCTTTGCCGCGCGTGCACCCTCAACCCCCCCCCCTCCCCCGACCCGC
>NW_014011659.1:0-11107 GCF_000611645.1 Monoraphidium neglectum
GCGCCCGCCCCTGGCACCGCCGCCGCGGCCCTTCTTGCCGAACGCCGTGCCCTTGGAGGGTTTGTCCAGGAGCAGCATCTCTGCGGGGGGTGCGCAGGAGGGCACATGGTGAAATACACAATCGGCTCAAGTCATCCGGCCCAGTGCTCAAGCGCGTAGACGCGGTTCACGACAGGTCTCCCTGCAGCACCCAGAAGCTGCGCTTGCCGTCCGCCCACATCCGACCACACCCGCTGTAGGGCGTGCATTACCACGCGCCGCAGAGTGTCGAACACCGTGGAGCACAACCCCCGCCTTCTCAGTCATCCGCCGCCTTCAATATGCAGCCCAGGACCCCTACCCTGCCCGGCCTCTGCACCCAGCCTCGCCCATGCCTGCTTTATCCCACAAGCGCCCACCCGGGAAGATGGCGTCAAGACACTTGCGGTAAGAAAAGTCCTCGACGGCGCCGCCCGGCCTGACGATGTGGAAGCAGCGGCTGGTCTGCCCTGACACGGCCGTCTCCATGACGGTCACCGCCTGCACGCCACCCGCCAGCTGGCGAGTCGGTCAAGATGATGGCCAGAGGGGCGGGTGAGGGAGGGTAAGAGGCAGGGCGCGGTGCGCACCTCCCAAAGTTGCAAGCGCGCCGTGTCCCGTCCCCCACGTGTGCGTGTGTGCGCGCGCGCGCGCACACACACACACACACACACACACACACACACAAACTCACATACACAAACATGCATAGATTCACACACACCTTTTTCTGAGTCCACAACACGCAAATAGGCACTCGCACAAGGGCGCACGTGCGCGCAAATTCACATCCAGATCTACCGTCACATCAGGCACACCCATACACGATGCCCCCCTCATGCACGAGTGCGCGCACCTTCTCTTCCCCCCTTGGGTGGCCCTTCTTGAGGAGGTCCAGCAGCATCACCAGCTCGTACTAAGGGGAGGAGGGGTGGAGCGCGAGGTGTCATTATGAGGTATGAGGGGCGCGGGGTAACGATGTATGCATGGTTGTATGTCAATCTGAGTGGCGTGTGAGTGTGGACACATGTATTGCAACGGCAAGGGGAGGGGGTTGGGCACTCTCGTGGTCCAATGAGCGCGGGCTGCATTGGGATGCGCACACCGCAAGCGCACACTGGATACGGCTCGCCCCCAAGGCTGCCTGGTGTTGTTTGCTCCAAGACGTGCAGCATGGGCATGCGTACGCCGCAGGTCCCCCTGGTGGCAGCGGCCACCGCGCTCCGCGGTCCGCAGCGACGCCGCTGGTGGCTGCCGTACCTCGTTGAGCGGTTGCCCCAGGTGCCAGTTCTTGAGGACAGTCGAAACGTAGTGGTAAGCCTCCTGCCCAGACTTGAACGAGCGGTATCCAAGGGTGATGGGGTCCCCTGTCGGCGCATCAGCGGCCGCTGGCGCCACGGCCGCGGCGTCATCGGCGGCCTCGCCATCGCCGCCGTCCTCCGCTGGCTGCTCATCGCCGTCGCCAGCCCCCGCGTCTGCATCCCCCCCCTGCTCCTCGCCGGCCTCCCCGTCGGCAGCCTCCTCCGCGGTCCCTCCTTCTACTTGATCTTCTTCAAGCTGCTCCTGATCGGGCTCGGCCACTGCCTCAGGCTTCGCCCCGGCCTCCGCATCGCCGCCGCCGCCGCGTGTTGCTCGGGCCCGCTTCGCCACGGGCTTCTCTTCAGCGCCCTCTGCGGCGGCATCCACTTCTTCAGCAACACGCTTGTTGCCTTTGTCCTGCGCTGCCTGCTTTGCGCGTGTCATGGCGATCTATACAGCGGCAGCCAGGCTCTGGCGATCAAAGACCTATCTCTGATGGGGCTGTTGCCGTTGCTACACTCTCAAATCAAAGTTCAAAACGCGCACACGGTTCCGCAGTTTCACTGGAATATCGGGAGCTTCGTGCTGCATGCTTTGTGCTGCTGCTGCTGCACATTTCAACAAGTGGACCGCGATAACCTTCTAGCTTTTATCGTGGCGTGTCAATAATAGCTTAAACTCTGCAAAGAGGGTGACAAGTGGGCCTTCTTGGCGTCCTGGAACTGAGGCTGTTGTTTGGACGTTTTGCCCGGTGAGCCCTGCAGTTGACAGCTCCCATGTACGAGAAGCTTGGGAATAATGGCTCCCATACGCGCCCAAAGCGATGGCGGCCTGCCACAGCCGAATGGTCCGTCGTCGATGTACCACGCGGTCAGACGGGCGTGCAGCGGCCCAGGAGTGCCCCGTAACTATGTCATGTGTGACGGAAACCAATCCTTGCCCCTGCCTGATTGTGGCATTGCCGGTCATGTGCGCGCACCGGCGCCACCCAGGTGGGCGTTCGCAACAGCAGGAGTCCTGCGCGGAAGGCGGTGACGCCCAGGGATCCCGCGGTTGCGAATGGTGCCGCGGCTGCTGCGGCAAGAGCGCAGCTGTGGCGTGGCAGGCTCCGGGGACGCTGCAGGCGCTGGTAGCTGCAGGGGCCAGGTGTGTCGCATGGCGCCCAGCGTGCCCAGCGATGCGAGCGCGGCCAGCAGCAGCAACAGCAGCAGCAGAGGCGCTGCGGGCATCTGCGGCACAACCAGCAGCAGCACGAACGCCAGAAGCAGCAGCAGCATGAGCAGGAGCAGCAGCAGCATCGCCTCAGCCCGCCGCAGTCGCACGGGCTTAGCCTTGGTGGTGGCCCTCGCGGTGCTGGCGCTGGCGCCTGCGGGGGCGCACGCCTATGGGACAGAGATCAGCAGCAGTGTGGCGCTCTTCCGCTTTGTGGACCTCAACGTAGCGGAGTACATCTCGGGCTACAACGCGTCCAGGTGCGCGCCTGGTGGCGCTCGGCAGGGGAGCAGGGCGCCGAGGCTTTTCAGCCTAGGGTTTGGGCGCCGCTCAGGACACGCGGGGTGGGCACGCAGGCAGCAGGGAGCTTGCAGGGGCATGATGTGGTGTCCAGCAGGGTAGAACGACCGGCTGCGGCACGGGCGGGGTCGGGTTCGCCCGCCTTTGCAGCCATACATGTGATGGGGCCCGCGGGCGTGTGGTGGTGGGCAGGACAGGTGCACCGCTGTGCGCGGCCTGCAGGTGGTGCAGCCGCCTCGCCAGATGCTGCATGCATGCCTCGCAATATTCCCATGCCCACGTTCTCGCAACAATGCGCATTGCACGTGCCAAGCAACGCTCGCACCCCTCCTCCCGTGTGGCGCATGCGCTCATTTTATTGCTGCGCACCACCCCTCATGCAGGTGTGTGCACATGGTCAACCGTGCCGGCCGGACGGGCAGCATGCGCATCAACTTCGTGATCTCACACTATTTTGTTGACGAGGACAAAGACTTTGTCGTTGACAGATACTGCCTCAAGCTGTCAAGTGGGTGGTGCTGGATGCTGGGTGGGCTCAGCGTGTGGGCCAGCAGCACGAGGGTTCTCACACCCGGGGCGCCGCAACCACCGCCACGTTCTGCGCAGCGGTGGCAATTAGCCACATGTCCCGCGCCGCCCAGTCATCATACATTCTGCTGCTTTGCTCAAGCCTCTATGCTTGTTCACCAGTGCTTCTCAAAACTTGCACTCAAACCCTACCACCCTCAGGCTCCCCTGAGTGCACCCCCGCGACCCCCGAGCTGGTGGCAAAGTGGGGGGCGCTCTTCCAGCCCTGCCTCGCCTATGCCGTGGGCCTCGGCTTCGACATCGCCTTCACGCCCCATCTGGACGACGGCCTCAACAACGGCCAGTGGCGCAATGCGATGCTCATCAACCCGCTGCAGAAGTACGGGGGGATGAGCTACTTTGACTTCGTGATCAAACCGCTGGCTGACGTGATGGCGGCCACCCTGCAGCCGAACACCAAGGTGTGTGTTGCACGTGTCTAGCACATGGTTGTCTAAGCGTAGATGTGCGGGTGTTTGTTTGTATGTTATGTGAGTGTGTGGGTTTGTGGGTGTGAGGTTCAGGGCGTGCTTTTGGGGCGCCTGGCGGGTAGCTGCTGGGTAGTCAGGCAGTATGTGTGAGGCTGAGAGACCATCGGCGGCCACGGTGATTTGAAAGGCGAGCTGCAACACATGTCAGGCTGGCTGGGTGGGGGCGCAGCCCTGCCGCGGGGTCAAATTAAGAGCAGTCGGCTGCGTCAACCAGCCCCTCTGCCATCTCGCGAGCTGACTGCGCAAGATTTTGAGCTACGTGACGGCGCCTTGCCCGCCCACCCCTGCCGCCGTCCCAGGTGTGGTTTGCCCTGCAAGGGGAGATGTCGGCCATGGTGACCGCATACCCCCGAGAGCATACCAGGCTGCTGCCTTATGTCAAGTGAGTGCCGTTGGGGCCCAGAAACCCCTCGCTCCGCAAGTTTGCACGGCCAGCTGCACACCAGGGAAGCAACAATCATAAGTGCTGCTCAGATTGCAGCACTGGCGCTCGCGTAACCAGCCCCACGCGCCTGACTCGCGCTCGCGGGCGCTATCGTGCCTCCCTTGCCCACGACAGGCAGCTGGTGCTTGGTAGCCACCCTGAGTGGGCAGACAACGTCCGCGTGGGCGTGTCGACCAACTTCAATAAGCTTTGCGGCATGGAGATGTGCCAGGTGGGCGCAGCGTCCATGAGCTGTTCTATTGGATATTCCGCGCAGAGGGGGGGGGGCGTCTTTCAGCGAGAGCGCACAAGTGGGCATGTATGTGAGAGTGCAAGAGGGGGCGCTCATGCGGCAGCAGCGGCCGCACCAGCACCAGCACCAGCAACTTTGGCAAAGTAGTAGATACGCAAATCACATGGCAGTGTCAACCAAGCTGCACTCTGCGCGCCTGTGGCGTTGCCCGCCTGCGGCAATACTATATGTGTTGTGTCTGTGAGGCGTCCTTGCCTGTTGACCGTGGGTCCCGTCCCAACCCCACTACCCCACAACACCAGACTCGCGACGTCGAGCAGCGACTGGACGCCCCCGGCGTGCGGGAGCTGTACAACTCGGTTGATTTTGTGGGCATCAGCGCCTACCCGCGTTTCAAGTACCGCATGTCTGACATGGAGGACAGCACGCAGATGTTTGACCAGGAGCTCAAGGTGCGCGTGTACGCGGGTGCATGTGCGTGCGTCCTGGGTGTGTCCATGCATTTTTTGCATGCTGGAGAGTGTGCGTGCGCGCCCCCGGCATTTGCGTGCTGGGTTCTCCAAGGGCTGGTTTGTTGATGGTTGCCTGAAACCGCACTGGGACCTGAGGGCGGCCGCTCTCAACAATGATGAGACAAAGGCTTTTGGCACGTCTGCCAGCCCGCCTGTCCCGCACCAACACGCCGTGCCGCACCCGGACCTTGCAAAGCTGCACGGAGTCCCAAGCTTCACGCCCCAAAAACGCGCGCCCGCGCTGCCAAAAACGCGTGACCGCAGCTGTTTGGCGTCGACCTGGCCAACCTCATCAATGTGAAGCAGAAGGAGTTCGTTTACAACGAGTTTGGCATCGGCGGCGGCGCCTCCGTCTCGGGCGACTCCCCCGCGCGCACCGTGGCGCAGGCGTCGGACGGGCCGTTCTTCGGGGTGTATGGCCCCTACACGCGCAAGCTTGATCCCTGGCGCCTGTTCCTGCCGCGTGAGTGCCTGGCGCACGAGGCGGCGGGGTCGCAAGACCGGGGACATAGCAGCTGGCGCTGTAAAACAACGGCATCTGCAGCCCGGGCGAGGCTCTGGACTCGCGCTTTCCCAACCACAGCTGGCGCCCTGGTACTTTTGACAACGACCAACCGCATTTTGCAATGCACTTGCACCCCTCCCTCCTCCGCAGTCAACGTCCTGGTGGGCACGCGCAACTACATGTACGACTGGTGGACCGCCGCAACCGTGTGGTTGGCCAGGAAGGGCGGCCCCACCTGGCGCGTGGACCACGTTTTTATGTGGAACCTCAACTCCTGGGACCTGCAGGTGGGGGGAAAGGGGCGCCAGCCGGCGGGCCGTGACGTCATCAACAGCCGGTTGACGGCCTGCAGCCGCAAGGCGTCTGCCGAGCGCGCCTGCGGTCTTTAGGAAGGTTCATCGCCTCGGGCATCTGGGTCGGATGGCAACGCCTGGTCTGCTACTGCCTTCTTGCGTCCGCCCTTCCCTCGTCTGCACACTACCGGCTGCGATGGGGTCAGGGTGTGGGTCTGTTGCGGCCATGCCCGTGGAACCCTCACCCAGTGGAACCCTAAACCTTATCCCTCTCCGTTGACCCCACAGGGGATTCACATGGAGTCCACGACTAAGGAGGGCAGCTACCGCGACGACACAGTCTACAAGATCATCCGCAGCCACAACCTCAAGACGCGCGGGCTCGTGGGCTACGACACACCAGGCTCCATCCCGCCTTACTAACGGCGACGCCAGCGGTGACCATGCAGGCACCTCGCGTCCCCCCATTGCATGGCGAGGCGCCGCACCGCGCACTGCACGGCTCACGGCCGCGGCCCGCTGTTGTGGCCCAGCAGCGGCATGGCCATGCAGGTGTTGCTGATTGCCCACTTGTGTGCAACCCGTGAGGACGGCGCAAGCAAGCGGACTGCGACGGCCGGGCGTGAGCCGGCCAAAGTATTCACGGGGCATTCACTGCGCCGTGATGGAGACGCAAGCTATGTTTCTTGCATGCATGGATGGCCACTAGATCTGGCGCGTGGTGCGGGGGACGGTGCCAAGCGGGCCGTGTGCTGCCCGCCCGTTGCCCTCAGCCGCGCACACGCGGCGCGGTCAACGCAAACATTTGCGTCTTCCTCCACAACACGCATGGCTTGCGCCATGTGAGGAACCTCGTTCAGGCCTCGGCTCGCTCGTATGAAAGCATTTTCTAATGTTGTGCCCCGCCTCCACATCCGTGTGTGCGTGACAAGATCGGTGTTAAATTGCCGCTGGATGGCTCACACAATTATTGGCGTTTCACCCTTGGCGGCGGCGCGTGACAGCGAGTGAGCCCCCGGCTTGGCCGTGCGCCGCCGCTTTGGGACACCGTTTGCCACGGCCTGCCAGCATGTTTTTGTCCTGGAGAGCTCTGCGCCCCTCTGAGGCGGCCATGCATTTTGAAGGATTGTGTGCGTATGTGCAACATCGCAATCCCTTAATCATACATGGCAGCAGGGTTGTTCCTGCCTCTCCCAACTGGGGTGGGGCGGTTGCAGTCATGGCGCACATGGAGCGCAAAAAGGGCTGGCAGGGCAAAGCATTATGTGGTGTGTGCTGTGGAAACGGGGCCTCCCCAGGGGGTGGGAAGGGGGGGCAGACAGGTTCCCCCTTCAATACCAGCAGCAGGGCCGCAGCCGCGCAGTAGTGGCAATCCAGGTTGACTGACCTTGACCAAGCCATGTGCAGGCCACGCAGGCCTTTCACTATTGACAAGGCCTATACGTGCAGTTCCTGGTCTGGTGCGACGCAGGTTCGGTTGCAAGGTGCTTCAATGGCCAAGGATCCTGTGCTGCGGTTGTTTGTTGTCATGTGAAGCTGTATAGTGGCGGTTTGCATACGGTATAATAGGACACGCCTGAAAGGGTCCCATTTGTATTTCAAACGCTTCCCTACGACCGATTTTCTACGCCACAGAAGCACTCTTCATGCGATCTGCGGCCTGGATCGGGCGGGGAGTGGCCCGCTACAGCACCGTCGCGGGCAATGAGGATATTGTGGATGTAGCTATCGTCGGAGCCGGCATGGTTGGGGCTGCTGTTGCAGCTCTCCTCCGTGAGTGCCTCAGCTCGCACCCTGGCTGCTGCTGGCGCGTGTCAGCGGTCGCAAATGGTCTCTTACCCCGCTCGTTGCATATCTCTGCGCAGGCCACAACCCTCTGACGAACGGCATGCGGATTGCAGTGCTCGACCGACAGGCGCGCGATTCTGCCTGTCCTGCTGCACTGCGTGCATCGATGGATACGGGCGCGCAGTAGCGGCGTGCTGGACACGAGACCATCCAACATAATGCCGATGCGGCTGTGCCGCAAAGGCACTTACTCGCACTGCTGCAGCTGGTAGCGTTGAGGTCAACATGCAGGGGTGCGTGGCCATCACACCCAAATGTCCCCCGTGCCCGGCGCTCTCGCGAGCGCTGCGCAGCCGCCGCCGCTATCATTGGAGGCGCCGCAATACCCGGACCTTCGGGTCAGCACCATAACGCCGGCGAGCGTGGAGACGCTGCAGCGGGCCGGCGCGTGGGACGAGGTCGGGCCGCCCGCCAGCGCAGAGTTTACTCATATGCAGGTGTGTTTCCTGCACATCCAACGACAGGCCGCCGCCACAACGCCCTCCTTGACGTGGCAGCACATGGGCTGTCGGGAGTCCTTACAGAGGGCTATGCCCGCTGGGCTGCGTCTTGCGCTCTACACTCGACACAAGGCGACTGCCAACAGACTTGTGGTGGCGCCGCCCCGCTTGCGCGGGGCGTTCAAAACACAGCATTGAAATAAGCGGCGGACCGCTCGCCTTCTCTAGTCCTCCATGCACTTAGCCACCTGCGTCCCCCCTCCCCCTACCACCTGAACTCGCTGCGGCCCTGCAGGTATGGGATTTCGCAGGCCCGGGCCACGTGCGGTGGTCGGCCGGTGACGTGGGCGCGCGCCGCATGGGAGTGGTCGCGGAGAACCGCACTCTGCAGGCCGCGCTGCTGCGCGCCGCGACGCGCGCCGGTCCTCGGGGGCGGCCGGTGAGGATTTGCCGAATGCGAGGGCGGCGCGCGCTGCGCGGCTGGCGCGCGCTGCGCGGCTGGTGCGCTGCAAAGCCGACCTTCCGGCCACCGGGGCACCTGCCTCGCCGCCTTGGGTGCTGGCAGAAGGCGAACCAAGCACACTGATACTGGCTGCAATGCTGCTGGGAATGATCAATCTCATCAACGGCCTGACACGATGCTAGCAGTGGTGGCTTGCATGATGACGTTGCTTGGGTTGTGCAACGCGCAGGTTGAGCTGATTACTCCTGCCTCGCTCGAGTCCCTCCAACTCCCTGAAGACCCCGAGGAGCGCGCTATTGGCAGCAGCAGCAGCAGCAGCAGCAGAAGCAGCAGCAGTAGCAACACTGGTGGCAGTGGCAGCAGCGGAGACAGCAGCAGCAGCAGCAGCAGTCAGCTAGCTGAGCTATCCCTGGCCGGTGGCCGGCGGCTACGCGCGCGGCTGGTGGTGGGGGCCGACGGCGGGCAGTCGAGGGTGCGGGAGCTGGCCGGACTCAGGGCGGCGGGTTGGGCCTACAACCAGCGCGGTGTCGTCGCGACAGGTGGGCCCTGTTGTGGGCATGACACGTGCTGATGGGCGGGCTGCCGGCTGGTGATGCAGCGCGCCTCCAACTGAAGCAAACGGGCCAGGCAGGCGCAAGGCAGCTGGGGGATGCAGCCTTCACAGCCGCATGGCTGTCAACGTGCCTACCATGTGGCATGCTGGTTGCAACCACCCTGCTTCACTTACACACACACACACACACACACACACACACATTTACACGCACATGCACGCATGCAAATACACGCACATTTACACGCACGTGCACGCATGCAAGTACATGCACATGCACACATACACACACGCACACACACTCACACATCAACATAAAAACGCTCCTGCATGCAGTCGCCACATCTGAGGCCAATGCGACCGCGTGGCAGCGCTTCCTGCCCGACGGGCCCCTGGCGCTGCTGCCCGTGAGGGGCGGCTACAGCTCCATCGTTTGGACCAACACGCCAGAGGGCGCCAGGCGGCTGGAGGCCATGGACAGCGACGCATTTGCTGGTGGGCACAGCTCGCAAATGTGTTTGTTGAGGGGCGCGTGTGTGTGTGTGTGTGTGTGTGTGCGCGCGCGCGTGCGTGCGTGCGTGTGTGCGTGCATGCGCATGTGTGTGTGTATGTGTATGTGATTCTGTGTGTACGAGGGCGTGTGGAATCGCATGCTTGTGTGCGGTGCAGACGTTGGCAGTGTGCATGCAAGCTTTTTAGGTGCAGGGGGTCAGCCAGGGGTAGGTAGGGGCCGATGAGAACGCAAGCAGCGGCAACAGGGCGCCGGCCGGCGTTGCGAGCAGCATGGGCTGCCCTTGCTTGAGCAGCCAGATTCCACGCCCGGCTGACACCCGGCCGCCCCCACGCGCGTGCACCTGCATGCATGCGTGCTCCGCCCAGCGGCGGTGAACGCCGCGCTGCAGGGCGGCCCTCAGGAGGAGGGTCACCAACCGCTCGCCGCGCTGTCGACGGCGCTGTCGGGCGCGCTGCGGATGGGCGTGGGCGCGGCTGCAGGCGTCGCGGGCGCTGTCACAGGCGCATTGGGTGGCATTGGTGGCAGTGGCAGCAGAAGCAGCAGAAGCAGCAGTGGTGGTGATGGCGGTTTTCAGGCGCCGCCGCTTGTCCTAGGGTTTGTCGGGGATCGGCCAAAGTCGTTCCCTCTGCAGATGCGGCACAGCGGCCGGTGAGGCGCGGCACAGCTCGGCAGCTTGGGTGCTGTGCTGTTGTTTGTGAATGCGAATCCGCTAATTCCGTCATGGGCGAGCAGCGTGTCGCAGCGGGGTGCGGCGCGGCAGGGGGTCTCGCGTGCGAGTCATGGCGGCAGGCAACACGGCGCGTCGGCTGCTGCTGCAACTTTGGCGCTAATCCTGCGCTCTGCACTGAAACGCCCCGTGGGCGTGAACGCACACGAACGCACGCGCGCACACACACACACACACACACACACACACACACACACACACACACACACACACACACTCACACACACGCACGCTCTCTCTCTCTCCTCCACTCAACAGGTACGCTCTGCCCCGGCTAGCCCTGGTGGGCGACGCCGCGCACACGGTGCACCCCCTGGCCGGCCAGGGCGTCAACCTCGGGCTGGGCGACGCGGCCGCGCTGGCAGAGGCGCTCGCGGGCGCGCGCGAGGTGCGGCGCGCGGCGCGGCGCCCAGGCCGTGCGAGCCAGGAGTGGTTCAAGGGCTGGATGTTTGATCAGTTCGGCAAGAAACCATGGTCGCCCTCGTGTGCTCTGCACCAAATGCACAGGTTGCCATCTACGCCGCACAGCAAACGCTCCGACACGCAGGACCAGCTGCACATCCACGTATGCTGGGCAGCAAACGCCCCGACAGGCGCCCACGCGCCTGCACGCCCACGCTTCCAATCCCCCACTCGCCCCACTCGCCCCACTCGCCCCACTCGCCCCACTCGCCCCACTCGCCCCCAC
>NW_014011658.1:0-11102 GCF_000611645.1 Monoraphidium neglectum
GCCCCGGCCCCAGCGCCCGCCCCACCTTCTTCCGCGGGTCCGGGAAATCCAGGGGGAAGCTCGTCTGCTCCCGGTACCGCTCCGGCCACAGCGCCGCCACGATGCCCTGGATCCGCCTCCGCGCGACGTCGCCCGCGCCGGGCGCCCAGAAGCCCGGGTTGATGGGCCCCACAAAGTGCTCCACTGGAAGCTGGACCAGCAGGGCCTGGGCGGTGGCCTTGAGCTCCTCCAGGGGGAGGCCGGCGTAGATGCGGCGCTGGGCCTTGGGGTCGACCTTGCACCAGCTGGTGGAGTCCCACCAGGGGCCCTGGGGTTGTGTAAGAGGGTGTACGAGAAAGTGCGTGTGTTGTGTGTGTGTGCGTGTGTGTGTGACTGTGACGGGGGAAGGTGGGTAGGCACGAGGGCCTGCAAGTCCTGCTTTGCGCGCAGCTGGAGCCAGGCGTGCATGGGAGCGCGCCCACGTGCAAGGAGACTCGGCCGCAAGGGGCGGCGCCGAGCCCCGCCCCGCTTCGGCGCGCCCTGCGCCCCGCCTCGCGCCTGCCCCCCCCTGACCCCGACTAGTCACAGACAGTGCCGCCCGCCGTCACGCAGCCCTCAGGGGCCCACCTGATAGCAGACGTTGGGCGGCCTGACCTTCACGCACGTGTTGGGCATAGGGTCAACGTCCCCCGTGCACACCAGCCCCGGCGCGCACAGCAGCGGCCGCAGGGGCGGCCGGCCGTCGGCCTCCGACACCACGTAGTGAGGCGACAGCGCGAAGGACTGCTCCAGGTCAAAGTCAAGATCGTTCTCGGACTGGGGGCGGCCGCCGGCCGCCTCCAGTTCCTGCTGCTGCTGCTGCTGCTGCTCGTCCTGAATGGCGCTGCTTTTGCCAGGGTGAAACAACCCATCCAGCGGTTCAAGCAGCAGCCGCTCCAGCCCCGCGGCGCCGGCGCCCGCCCCGGCGCCCTGGCCCGCACCCATCGCGGCGCCCGCGCCGGGCCCGGCCCGGCGGTGCCGCTTCTGGTGCTTGCCGTGCTTGCGGGCGGCGGCGGCGGAGGCCGGGGTGACGGCTGCAAAGTACGCGTTGCAGCTCTGCTGCTCGGACCGGTACTGGGAGCAGCGGCCGCGCACCGGCTTCCACGGCCCCCAGTGCGTCGTGTTGCGGCAGACCTGCGGTGGCGCGGGCGTTCCCGCGGCGGGGGCGGCGTCGCATTCGATGCGCGCGCCAGCCGCGGCGCGTGCAAAGCGGCTCGGCCCGAGGCGCCCCGCCCCGCCGCGCCGCACAGCTCGGGCAAGCCGCCGGCGCTGCGCACGGGCTGCCGGCGCGGACGCGGCGCGCCCCCGCGGGGCCGCCCGCATGTCTCTCCAGCCAACACCACTCGCGCGTCGCGCCGGAGGGTACTGTGTGGTCGGCCTGCCCAGTTCTGCAACCCGAGCTACCCGGGCCATACCCCAAGACGACATTGCAAAACCATTCAAAACTCGCCTGCTCGAACAGCAGGGAGTAGCCCTGCGCCTGCAGCAGCTCGCACTCTGCTGAGTTCAGGTTCGGCGTCTCCCCATCCGCCATGGCCCACGGCCCGAACCGGACCTGCCCGGCCGCACAGCGCGGGCGGAGAGCGCAGCGGCGGGGGCTCTGTCAGCCGGTGAGGCGGGCCGCAAGGCTGCTGCTGACGTGGCGCGGTGCAACTGAAATTCTCGGGCTCCGCCGGGCAACGCGGCAGGGCAGGCCGGTCCCCACGCCTCTCTTGGCCACACAAAAGCTGCGCAGCGCATGCACCGAGACGACGCCGCGCGTCGCGGCAGCAAGTGACGTCATCGTGAGTCACGCTGGTCGTTCGGGGATCCCGGACGCACCTGATCCTCCAGCTGGCACCACTCGTCGTCGCCGCACACACCCTCGTCCATGTAGCAGTCCGGCACCACAGGGTTGGGGCACACCACGCTGTCGCAGCGCAAGTTGATGAGGTCACCTGGTTGCAGGCACACAGTCGAGGGCAAGACAGAAGGATGCGGCAGGTGCCGTTTGTGACGGGTGAGAGGTTGCGCATCGCGGCAGGGGCCGACAGCTGGCAATTTGCGAGGTGGGGCCTCTACGCGCGCAGGGCGGTATAGGAGGTTGGTGCGCCGACGCGCAAGGAGGGGCCTGCCCATCGCTGTTCCAAACGAAGCAGCCGGCGGGGTGTGCCGTCGGGCGGGAGGGCGCGGCCAAGGCTGCGATTGGGCGGTGCGGCGGAGCCTGGCCGCGGCGCCGCAGCCGCATGCGGCTCTGATATGCCGTGTCGCGCTTCGCGACTGTTCATGGGCCCGCCCGTGCCTGGCCCTCGTTGCTGCGTTGGCCTGCATGCGAGCGGCGGGGACCAAGGCATGCGCGCACCCTTCTTGGCCGTCTTCCGCTCGCCGGTAGTTATGTCCGGGTAATCAAAGTCCTCCCGCGCAATAGACTGTGTCAGTGAGAATCCGAAGCACTGCCGCTGGCTGTCCTCCTCCTGCCAGCGCTTGTGCAGCAGCTCGGCGTCACGCGCGCCATATGGCGCGCGCGACGACTCAGTCTGTTGGTTGCTCCCACTGTTCACGGCGGGCGGGACGCCCGCTGCGGCGCCGAGCGTAAATGCAGCGAGAAACAAAAGGCAAGCCGCGGGTCTCATGTGTACGTCTCTAAGGCGGAAACATGGTGGTCGTCTCCTTCGGCGCCAAGAGGCCCCGGAGATCTCCATCGTCGTTGATGTCTCCTTTGCGTCCGATTTGACACTCTACACCAACAGCGTCGATAATCGAAACGCAGAGTCCCGCCGTCGGCGGCAGTCGTGCGCGGGTGACGCGGTTGTCACCAGCGTCTGACCACTACGGCGCCGCCATGACCTCATTGTGCCAGCACGTTTCTGCTGCCCCTGGAGGCCACCTGCACTCCTGATAAGCTCCATTAGCGCGCACTTGACGACGAGATTCCCAACATGATAAGCAGGGGGCCGGCGATGGCCAGCCATCGCAATCCTCGGAAAGCCAGCTGCCTAGGGGAACTGCAACTCGCCACCCTGACACCCCTTACCTCCCCCCCCCCCCACCCCACCAACGTGCCTCTGCTCTCGTGGGGGCCAGGGCCCCACCAGTAAGCCTGCAAAGTCTTCCCTGTTCTACGACCTAGTGTCTCCGTTTTGGCACACAGATGCAGATGGCGCAGACAGTGCCCTACTGCGACTCCTCCCGCTGCACCCGCGCGAGTTCCCACCTGCCGGCTGGGCTCAACGTCTAGAAAGGGACGTGTTGCTTTGTGACGAGCGCACGCAAGTGTGGCAAGCTGTCCCGGAATCAGAGCAAGGCTTGTTGCAGGATGCGGCCAGCAGCAGCGGCGGCGTGACGCGCAATGCACGATCGAAAGCCAGCACCAGGCACCTCATCTACAGCACCACCGGTACCTGCAGCACAGCAAGCCTCGCACTCCGCGCAGTCCGCGCAGGCGCCACCACTCCGCCAGACGGCAAGCACGGCCGAGTTTGCCAGTGCGCGGTCCCACGCAGGCCACTCCCACCCTGCCAACTGGTGGCGCATGCCCGATATTGCGGTCGGGCCTTGAGTCAGTGTGTTGTGCACCCCCACCGCGTAGGCCGCCACAGAGGCGCCTGGGTCGCCGCCGTCGGCTGCCAGGCAATCAACGCGCGTGCAGCCAAGCACCGCTCCAGGTGCGACGCGCCCGTGCCAAGCTCAGAGAGCGGGCGAGGGAGAGGTCCCCCACAAACGCTCATCATACAATGCCTTCGTTTCAAAGTGTTTTCCACTGCTGCATGCGGCGGCTCTCGTGCACCGACACAGGCTGGGCGTGTGAGTCAAGTGCTTGCTGTCTGGCTGCACAATGCAGCAATACACAGCAGTCGCCAGCAGAAAAAAAGTACGGTAGGATGAGCTGGTTCACATGAAGTGCCGTGCTCACATGCTTGTGGGATGCATGTGCATGCACACACAATTCACTCGCATGCCTGCGCATGGGCACAAAACGATCACCCATGTGTTTGAACTCAAGCACAACATCCACACATGGCCTTGAATCGACACGCACGCGCGCATTTGCATACACAGCCATCCATGTCACCAAGTTCTCAACCTCGCCTGATTCTAACAACGGAGCCCCTTTGCACCACTGGAAACATGCAATAGCCGCAAGGCAGCTATTGCTGCCAGTGGCTGACATCATAAGGGACCACCGCCTCTCGCAGTGGAAGGCCGCTGCCGCCGCCGAAGGTAGAAAATGTTCACCATGCCCGGCGCAGCATGGGCCTTGCAGTAGGCGCCCTTGGCCTCGCCCCCAAGGTTGAAGCTGGGCCTCTTGGCGCAGCCGGGCGCCTGGCAGCGGGGACGATTGACCACATCTACCATACCTGCCGCAGCGTGGGCCTTGCAGTAGGCGCCCTTGGCCTGGCCCTCAAAGTTGAAGCTGGGCTGCTTGGCGCAGCCGGGCGCCTGGCAGCGAGAGTGAACCACGTCTACCATGCCTGGGGCAGCGTGGGCCTTGCAGTAGGTGCCCTTGGCCTCGCCCTCGAAGTTGTAGCTGGGCCGCTTGATGCATCCGGGCGCCTGGCAGCGGGGACTGACCACGTCTACCATGCCTGGTGCAGCGTGGGCCTTGCAGTAGGCGCCCTTGGCCTGGCCCTTCAAGTTGAAGCTGGGATGCGTGATGCACCCGGGCGCCTGGCAGCGGGGACTGACCACGTCTACCATGCCTGGCGCAGCGTGGGCCTTGCAGTAGGCGCCCTTGGCCTGGCCCTCAAAGTTGAAGCTGGGATGCGTGGTGCAGCCGGGCGCCTGGCAGCGGGGACTGACCACGTCTACCATGCCTGGCGCAGCGTGGGCCTTGCAGTAGGCGCCCTTGGCCTGGCCCTTAAAGTTGAAGCTGGGATGTGTGGTGCAGCCGGGCGCCTGGCAGCAGACACTGACCACGTTCACCATGCCTGGCGCAGCGTGGGCCTTGCAGAATATGCCCTTGGCCTCACCCTTGAAGTTGAAGCTGGGCTGCTTGGCGCAGCCGGGCGCCTGACAGCAGGGACTGACCACGTTCACCATGCCTGGCGCAGCGTGGGCCTTGCAGAATATGCCCTTGGCCTCACCCTTGAAGTTGAAGCTGGGCTGCTTGGCGCAGCCGGGCGCCTGACAGCAGGGCCTGACCACGTTCACCATGCCTGGCGCAGCGTGGGCCTTGCAGTAGATGCCCTTGGCCTCACGCTGGAAATTGAAGCTGGGCTGCTTAGTGCAGCCGGGCGCCTGGCTGTACTGGCTCGAAATCAAGTCCACACATAATCTGCGGCTGAAGTAAAAGTGAGGGCCGCCGCCTCCTCTGCTCTGGAGCCCCAAGCTGCGGCCTGGAGTGTACAGCGCCACATTTGGGTGGCGCTGCGGCTGTCGCGCCCACAGCCTGACGTGCGTGGAGAGTACGGCGCGGCCGGTTTGAAGCCAGGGGCTTGAACGCGGCTGTGTTGATCTCCCTGCTGGCTGCTGGCTGATCTGTCCAAGTCTCAACATGGCTGGCAACGTCGCCTGAGAAACAGGGGGAGCGGGGGGCGGTAGTGAGGCGCTGCGCATAGGAGGAGCCTGTGAGGGTCAGCTGCATTTACCTGCCCGAGACTTTGCATGTGGTAGCATCATTTGTTGATAGCTGCATGCGCTCGCAGCCACTGCACCATTATGTCACCGCCGCTGGCAACGCACCCTGGCTTGCACTTCTCGTTCTCTGCGGTGACGTTGTCGTGCGGCCTGCCAAAAAGCAGGGGCGTTGCGCCGCCAGCGCACAGCAGCGGCGAGGATCGTGCAGCTTGTCAAGAATAGGGCGGTTTCCACCAACACTGCGCGTTCTCCTTCGGCCCGGGAGCGACCAGGATAGCAGGAGTTGCGCTTGCGAGATCTGGGGGTCGACGGCACAAGAGGTCTAGTATACCATGTACAAAGGCTGGAGAAATGGCGATCGAATACATGGTTTTCGCACAACTGGCCTATTCCCCTTCTATGCCGGCCCGGTGCAGTCCACACAGCTGCGTGAGCTCGAGCTCAGCTGGTGCGCACAGTCAGCAGCCGCAGCCCAGCCGCGTACGCAGCAGCGCGCATCCATGTTGCGGCATTGCGCCGACGAGCATGCACGAGGTATGCTACAACAGCACATGCATGTGAGTGTGCAGTGGGGTTGATGACCACAGCGGGCACACGGCAGGTGTCCGGGCGTCACCCGCCGCCTCAAAGAGACGCCAGCCCCCCCAGACAGTCACACGCCGCAGCATTACATGGGGGGCGTGGCACTGCGGTGGCCAGCACCGCACAGATCGTTCATGCGCGCCCTTTTGCGAGCGTTGTGGGCGCCGCAGGACCAAAAAAAGAGCTTCGCGATGCAGGCGCATGGGGCGCACCATTGCTCAACAAAAAACTTCCCAGTGCTCTGGGGGGGCCAGCAAAGGCCAAAAGGCGCGATCATTTCAGGACACAGCGTTTGCAATGTATCGTGTGATGATGAGCAACGCCAGCTTCAGGCTGCGCAGACGCGCGTGCGCCCACAGCCAGCCGGCCACCACCGCCGCCACTGAATGGACTAGCATCCACCCAGCCAACTGCCAGTGCCCCTTGGAAACTAGAAAGGCCGCCGTCGGCCCGCCCTCAGGCCTGCCGACCGGCACTCCAGCCCGGGCCCCGCCGCTGGCCGCGCAGGTATATCATCAGGAATAGCGCAGCGCGGCGAGGGACAGCACGATCAGCGCGCCGCAGCCGCCGGCGAGCCCCGTGTATCGGATCCACTGGTTGGTTTTGCGGTTGAAGCACTCCATGAAAGAGTTGTCCTTGTGGCACTCCTGCAGGGGAACGGGGCCGCAGCCTAGCTTTGGTGCAATGTGTTGTGTGTGCGCGCGTGCGTGTGTGCGTGTCTGTGTGTGTGCGTGCGTGCGGTACACTGCGTTGTGTTGTGGTGTGTTGTGCAGTGCTGCACTGTGCTGCGCTGTGCACCGTAATTCTGTTCTGTGCTGTGCTTTGCGGTGCTGTGCTGTGGTGGGCTGCGCCATGTGCTGCGCCATGTGCTGCGCCATGTGCTGTGCCATGTTTATTGACCGATCGTAGCGCGTTGCTGCGTTGCTGACTGCGTTGTTGTGCAGCACTCAGCAGCCCAACTGCGCGTCAGTCCTGTGGCTGCTGCCCGAACGCCAGCAGGCCGCGGCAGGCGAGCACTGCCATCCAACCAAGCAGCGGAGCAAGCCGGCACGACGAAGAGCGAGAAACACCGCGCGTGCCCATCGCGCCGTGGTTAGAGGAAGCAAGAACCAGCCACTGCTAATGCCGGCGCACCGTGATGTCGTAAAGGCGGTCATATCCGAGCTGCTTGTAGGGGTTGGCGCAGGGGCACGAGTTTTTCGAGTTCTGAGTGGTCACCGCCAGGACGGCAAAGGCGACGACGCCAGCGACGCCCACGACAAACAGGAACGCCAGGAAGTTGCTGGCGTGGTTGGAAGGTGGGGTGTTGTGGCGGGGGTGAAGTGTAGGGCCTGGCGGCCGGGGCGGCGGCGCCATTCCAGCGAGTGGGCCCGCACCTGTTCCGCTTGGGTCGCCCCTCCTTGTAGATGAATGACTTGACGCCCCCACGCTCGAGGTCATTCTGCTCCCCCATGTCTCCCTGGCGCTGCTGCAGTAGTTGGGCGCGCAGGGCCGCTCTAGCTGGCACGCTTCCCGGGTGTGCTGCAAGTCGGCCGGTGCTACAGCGTTATCTCAACTCCAGTGCAATTAAAAAGCACAATTGCGTCTATTCAGCCGGTATCGGGGCGGCACGACCGGGCTCTTGATTTGCGTGCTCTCCAGGCTAGGCAATCGCGGAGCTATTCGCAAATAACACCGCTCTGGGTGCGCGTGTGCTCCAGAAAAGAAATCAGGTGAGTGTCATTGCTTGTAAGGCCTCAAAGGACGCCGATGCAGGAGGCGTGCAGGGCCAGAGGTAACTGCTGGAGGCACCCCTCGCTCTTGAGCAGCAAGTGCGTCATGCGGGGGTGCTGCTGTGGTGTTTCCCACAGCAAAAGCCGACAATGGGCCTCTCACAGTCGAACCTCTTGTGACAGGTTGTACGTCCTGTACCTTTGCAGCAGGCGTGCAGGGACCCGCAGAATCCTGACAAAACATTCTACAAGGGGTATGGGACACAAACTATCCATCCAGTCAAGCATCCAGCAGCAATGATGCTACTGTCACAGCCGCTATCTGCAGACTCTTATCTCAATCACCCGACAGGATGCATGTCTCGCCCCAGAAATCAGCTGGAAGGGGGCGGTTTGGAATGGAGTGTTTGGAATCCTGATGTGCTCGGTGTGTTCTGGACGAAACCTGACCCAGCGCTGCCCTCAGCAGCTTTGCGAGGGTGGTTCGAGCCTTTGCGAGGTGCGATTTGTCAAGACTGCCCTGCACAGGCAGCAACGATTGCCTTGAATCCGGGTCCACACTGGTCACTCAGCTGTGGCAAACAGCTGGAACGTGCTGTTGAAGCAAGGAATCCAGGAATGCTATGATAGTTATATGCGCTGTGTGCCAGAAGAACTGGCTCCTGCTACGAATATCCTAGATTATGGTGCAAGCTGTGTGCACGGGCCACACAGGGGGCGGGGGGCGGTTGCCAGCGGTGTGCTGTCAGCTCCGCCGGGCTTCAGCACGCAAACGTGGTTCCCTACCCCACCGCAAGCTATCAGCACACCGTCGTACGCAGGAAGGATAGAAGTACTTGTCCATTTTCATGGCAATGAGCTGTCCCTGCGAAGCTTTCGTCCGCGCCCACTCCTGTTGCGGGGGGTGGAAAGCACCCCCCTTTCCACACCCCCCTTTCCACACCCCCCTTTCGCAGCGCGGGTGCTTAGGTCCCCCTTGCCACATTTGCCCTCATGGGTAGGACACTGCCACACAGATGTCTTGCGGTCTTGTGAAATGCTTCCTGATTGTGCAGCTTGTGCGTGTGCTGTGCGCTCAGTTTGACAAGCGAGCGGGCATCCGCCGGGCGTGTGGTGCTGGGGGGGTCATTGGCAATCGGCCGATCGATCACACGGTGCACATCATTATGATAGCATCTGTGGCGGACGCGCTTGTGTGTGGGTCGAATTGGCTAAAATTCCGTTGAATCACCGGTTGCTCCCTGTAGAGTTCTCCGAATCCTGGTCCCGGTGATTGCGTTGGCTTCCAGGCCCAGAGAGCAGCGCGGGCGCGCACATCCTCCACGTAAAGTAACATGGTATTATGACAGCTTAGTGATTAGGACCGAGCAGCTAGATCCATGGGGGCGTGCTTCTCATCAGAGGCGCCTCCAACGGCGCCCGCGGCTGCCTCTGAGGCTCAGCTGGCACCCGTGGAGGCCTCTGTTTCGGTTCCTGCGGCCTCGCTCAGCAGCGTCCCCAGCATACCGACGACGCCGAGTGCGGCACATGAGACAATACGCAGCACGTCGGAGCGCACGTTCGACGACATGAAGCTGCTGTCGCAGGTGCGCAGGGCGCAGTGGGACTCGAATCCAATCCAATCTTGATCATGTCGTCGTTCCAACGGGGCGTGCGTGCGCCCATGCCGTGCAGCAGCGCACCGCCCGGTCGCCGGACACCACCTCGCTGCCCAATTCGCCGCCGCCGCTGCTGGCCCCGCCGGTCCCTCAATTGATTGCAGGCCAATGAGCTGCTGCAGCACCTGAACACGGTGTCTCAGACGCCGACGCGCGCGCTGCCAGAGGTGGCGGCCATAGTGACGCAGAAGCTCGGAGTCGCTCTATGCTTGTGCGCTGCAGCACTCCCCCCACCCCCTGCCGCAACCCCTGCCGCACGGCCGTCCCCGCTGCACATTGCCTCTTTTGCATCGCGAGCCAGCCCCTGCTTTGAAGGCACGTGAGGGCGAATGTGCATGGAGCGGCCGGCTGTGCGGCGAGGGCGCGCCCGCCGAGCAGCTGCTGCCCAGGCGCGGACTGCGACTCAGCGCGCCCTGCGAGTGCATGCGCACGCATGCGGCTCGCACCCCAGCCGCGGCGCCTGCCAACCCTGCCGCACCCCTCTTCCTCCCTTTCCCTGCGCCTCCCTGCAGCATCACGAGCGTCGCCGACGCAACCCCCGACGGCGGCGGCCCCGCGGCGGTGCTGCTCGCGGCGCACGGGCGCGGCGCGGCCGCGCTGGCGGAGCAGCCGGTCATGCGCGGCAGCGGCTGGTGCTCCCTGGGGCTGCGGCAGCCGACAGACCACCTGTATGTGAGGTCTGCGGCTTCAGACATGGTGAGCGCAGGACAGGAGGGCACTGGACCCGTTTTGGCGGGGCCTCGCGGTGGGCACGGGGCGCTGCGGCGCTGGCGGCTGGCCGCTTGGCGTCGCGGCTGCGCCCTGGCAGTCTGCGCAGCCCCAATGGCAGCCCGTTGCGAAGCACTGGTCCACCGGTCCGAGCCCACCAGCCCGCCCTCATTCTGCGGCCGCAGCCGCGCCTTCTCTCCCTGTCCACGTCCTATGACCGCCCGCCCGCCTCTGCACGTCCTCACATCCGGACCGCATGGGCCCGTGCCACCGCCCCTCACGCCTCCTGCTGCCCGCGGCCCTCGCTCCCGCAGGCGGCGGGCGTGCTGCCTAGGGAGTTGGCGCTGGCGCACTCCCATGACGCGCTGGGCAGCTTCATGGCGGTGCCTGTAGCGGCCGGGCCGCGCGTGCTGGGGGTGCTGCTGGTCGGGCGGCTGGAGGAGGGCGGGTTCGACGCGGAGTGGTGGCACCAGATGCTCGGAGCTGTGGCCAACAGCCTGCTGCAGCACCTGCGAAACCCCCAGGTGCGCGTGCGCGCGTGCGTGTGTGTGTGTGTTATTGCGTGTATGCATGGTGTCTCTGTGTGTGCGCGCGAGAGAGAGAGAGAGTGAGTCTGAGTGTGTCTGTGTATGTGTGTGTGAGAGAGTGTGTGTTGTGTGTGTGAGAGAAGCGTATGCGTGTGTGTGTGTGTGTGTGTGTGTGTGTGTGTGTGTGTGTGTGTGCGCGCGCGCGTCCATCCAACCTCTGTTCTTCACCTGAATCCCGTTCCTCACCTCCTTGCCCCAAACATCTCAACCGACTTTCACCACCCCGTCTCAAAACCTCAACCCCTCCCAATTCCACACGAAAAACATGCGCCTCCACCGGG
>NW_014011657.1:0-5713 GCF_000611645.1 Monoraphidium neglectum
GACGCGCGCCGCGGCCGCCGCCGCCGGCGGCGCCGAGGGGCCGGCGGCCGCGGCGGCCTCTGCTGCGGCGGCGACGGCGCCGACGTAGTCTCGTAGGTACTGCCGCGGCGCGTGCGCCATCTGCGCCAGGCACAGCGCCGCGACGCGCTCGACCAGCCCCGCCGCGCCGCCGGCGCCGGTGCGGCCGGCGCCCGATGCGAGCGCGGCGGCGGCGCCGACTGCACGCGCGAGCTCTTCCGCGTGGGGGCCGCGCTGTGGCGCCTCCGCTGGATGAGATACGCCGTCCGGCGCGCTGACATCCAGGTGCTGCACGATGCCGGCGGCAGCCGCTGCACGATCTATCAGCCGCAGCGAGCCGGCAGGCAGGGCTCCGGCGGCGGGGCCGTTTGGCGGAGGCGAGGGCGGGCACTCGTCGACGTCGCCTGACACGTTGGCGCCTCCGCTACTCAACCCCTGCCCCTCCCCGTCCTTGTCGCAATTGGAGTTCCCGTCCGCCGCCGCCTGAGCCTGCGCTTCACCAGGCCCCGCCCCTGCCGCCGGCCCCTCGCTCCCGCCGCCCTCCTCGCCGCCATCCCCCTCCACCCGCTGCTGCCTGGACGCGCGCCGCGCCGCGCGGCCCCGCGCGCGTTGTGCCGCGGCCGGGTCCAGCACCACGCGCCGCTCCAGCAGCTGCACCCTGGCCGCCGCGGCCTCGTTCAACACGCCCTCCCACAGCACAGGGTGCGCCGCCACCAACCGCTCGTGCCGCGCCACCTCCCCCCGCACCCACGCCGCGCGCGCCGCCAGCTGCTCCTCGCTCGCCCTCAGCGCGTCAGGCAGCGCGTACAGGAGCCGCAGCCGCGCGGCTGCGTCGCAGGCCGAGTGGCGCAGCGCCGCCTCCATAAGCCACGCGCAAGAGGGCAAGGCGCCGCCGCCGCCGGCGCCCCCGCCCTCGGCGCGGCGCGCCGCAGCGGCTGCCGTCCGGATCTCTTCCGGCGGCATCGCGGCCGCGATCGGGAGCGACAGGGCCATGGTCACCAGCTCCTCGTCGGAGCAGCTGCCGCGCAGCTGCAGGGCGAGCTCCAGGGAGGGCAGCAGCACGCCCGTCAGCTGGGCCCTGTGGGTGGCCCAGTAGCGCAGCACACGCGCCGCCAGCTGCGACAGCCGCGCCTCCCTGACCTGCGGCGCAGCGGGTGGGTGGGTGAGGTGGTGGAGAAAGAGGAGGGGAGGGTGAGGCAGCGTCGTGCATGCAACGCGGGCCTTGTGCAAAGCTCATACGCGCAAGCACTTGAGATTCTTAGAGCAAGGGCGCACGGCTGTGCATGGGGCCTGGCTGGGGGCACACGGCCATCCATTGCGTTGGGTTGGCCACGTCTAGGGCCCCCAGCACACCTCTGGGTGCGTCCAGTCTGGTGGCGCAAGCGGTGTCGGCTCGGCGCCATGGCCTGCGTCGTCCTCGTGAGCAGCGCCGCCCGCGGCCGCCGCCGCCGCGGACGCACCCTGGGGGCCCGCCTTGCCGCCGCCAGCGAGCCGGGCCGGGGCTGACGCGGCAGCGTCTCCCGGCGCGAAGGACCGCGCGGCTCGCAGCCGAGCCTGCCGCTCGGCGCGCACGTCCTTGGACTCGTGGCGGGGCTGCTGCTGCTGCTGCTGCTGCTGCTGCTGCTGCTGCTGCTGCTGCTGCTGCTGCTGCTGCTGCTGCTCTCCCTCCCGCTCCTGCTCCCGCTTCTGTTGCCGTTGCTGCTGCTGCTTCTGCTGCTGCTGCTGCTGCTTGTGCTCTTCCTCCCGCTCCTGCTCCCGTTTCTGTTGCTGTTGCTGCTGCTGCTGCTGCTGCTGCTGCTGCTTGTGCTCTCCCTCCCGCTCCTGCTCCCGCTGTTGTTGCTGTTGCTGTTGCTGCTGCAGCTCACCGTGCTGCTGGCCTGTCGCCACAGGCGTCTGGGCTTCTGACGTGTCCGGGGCCGCTGCTGCGCAGGGGGCGTGAGCAGGCATGGCCACGCCTGCAGCAGCCACCACTGTCGGCGCGCCGGTCGTCCCTGTGCCCCGCGCCCGAAGCCGCGGCTCTTTATCCTGCTGGGCAGCCGCCTGCTGTTGCTGCTGCTGGCGGCGCCGCCGCTTGGGCTTGTCGGGCGGCCGGCGCTCTGCCGCCGCCGGCGCGGCCACAGGGGCCGCTGCGGCCGCGTCTAAAGGGATGTCTTTGCGGGGCCGCCCGCGTGGCCGCTTGGCCGACGTTTGGAGCAGCAGCTGGCGTGCCCTGACGTGCAGGGCGGAGACGCGCTCTGCGCGGCTGCGCGCGCCGCTACGGACGAGGAGGGGCGCCTCTCCACCACCCGCAGCTGCAGCAGGCGCATGGCGCGTGCTGCCACCGCCTGGTGCATCGCCGCCGTCACCGGTGGGCGCCGTCGGGGCTGCAGCGGCCACGTCCCATTTTTCGCGACGCGGCTTGATCGGCGAACACCCAGGATGCGGGCCTGGTAGGGGCGCCGCTACTGCAGCGGCTGCCAATCGCACCCGCCACGCCCAGAGCTTGGCGCCCAGGCCAGGCTGCGCCGCGCACGACAACATGTGCAACCTGCGACACCCGCCCCCGGTGCAAGCGCACCTGCGGGGTGTGCCTGCAGGATGACGATTGGACGATGGAACATACATGGTCTGCTTGACACGCCTGGAGGGTGCTCGCAAGCGCCTTGCGCAGCATGCAGCTCATGCGCGGCGCCGCTGAAGCACATGCACACCCCTCAACGAGATAGCTTACCCAGCGGCCGTTGCCACGTCTCGCCGCCAGTGAGACTTCCACTGCTTGATGCACCCCGCTCAGGCGTGCTCGATAAGCCACCGTGGCAAAGCACGCTGGAGGGCTCGATAAGACAAGGATTTTGAACGCAGCCAAGCTTATACATCAACAACTGATAATAAATGCTCCTCCTTAACTCTTGTGACTGGGTCGGGATCTAGAAGAACAATGTGTCGTGCGGGGTGAACGGCCGAGACTTTTGCCCGAAAGCAACGGCGGGTCTGTATGTTATTGTGCACCACAGCACACCTTCACATTGTGATATTACCATGAAGTTGATATCGTACGCAAGTTTTCGCAATGTGATCTCAGCAAAGTAGATCGCGTTTGAACACATGCCTCCTAGCTCCGTTCTCCTCGTCACAGCCCACCCAGACGATGAGGCGATGTTCTTTGCTCCCTCGCTAGCGCACTATGCGAGGCACGGAGACCTGGTGACCATCCTGTGCTTGTCCACTGGTGAGCGCACAAATCAGCAGCAAGCAAGCAACAATACCGCGCCCCAGCCTTCGCACACACACTGCGCCGTCTTTTGCAGGCGACGCCGACGGCCTCGGACGGGTGCGTGAGAAGGAGCTCTACGCGGCATGCAGGGTTCTTCAGGTGGGCGGCCCCTCGCGACGACGCGTTTGGGGCATGGCAGCTGCGGGGCTGAGGCAACCCAACCGCGCAGTCAGGGGCACGTCACATGCCCATTCACGTTGTTCCCCGCTGAAACCCCACATTCGGGGCGTCTTGCAGATCCCCGCGGACCGCGTCACCGTGGTCGACCACCCACGCCTGCGGGACGGGGTAGCGACGGCCTGGCCTGAGGCCACTGTGGCCGACCTGGTGGCGGCCGAGCTGCAGAAGCGCCGCTGCGACACGGTTCGTCGGCTGGCGTTTGACCTGGTGTCTCGGCCTGGCGCGCAATCCTCGTAATTGGCAGCCTTTTGCAAGGGGGAGAGTGAGAGGGTGCATGCTAGATATCCGTCCGCCAGTGTAGCGCCCACAGCCGCCATACCCCCTCTGCAGGTGCTCACCTTTGATGCACGCGGCGTGTCTGGCCACGCCAACCACACCGCCGTGCATCGCGGCGTGCGGTGAGTCTGGCGTTCTCAACAGCAGCTGCGCCAGGGACGCGTCAGCTGTGACCCTCTGGTGCGCCCGGGTGTGATGACCTGCACATCGTGCCGCCCTCATCCCTGCAATCAGCGACGACGCCGCCATCTCCTGGCCCGCCCAGGTCGCTCCTGCAGACAAGGGGGCCCGCCCTGGGTGTCACCAGCGCCTGGCAGCTGGTGGGTGTGGCGGCCGCTTGAGAGGCTCACGTCCAACAGCACCAGCGCCTGTCCCTTGCCAGCACGCCAATTTCAGATGCAGGCAGTGCTGTCGCGCACCGGCGAGTGCCGACACGGCAGCTCGCTTCAAGGGCCCCAACCAACCAGCTCCTTGTTCCCTTATGCGGTTCCCCCAAGCCTCCCAAAGCGACCACCCCTGCACCCATGTGTATCGGCCTTGGCAGGTCAGCTTGGGCCTGCCCCGCAAGTTCTTGTCAATCGCAGACACCTGGCTGTCGCGCACCCTGGCGCCGCGGGGCGCGCTCGTGCTGGCGGGCGGCTCCTTGGGCACCAGTCTGGCAGCGATGCGCGCACACGCCAGCCAGTGGGTCTGGTGGGTAACGGCGCGACTGCACTGGTGGGGCCGGGCGGACCCGCATTGGCCTGAGGGGTGTGCTCATCACACCTTCACAGCGTGCAGACTGCTTGAAGAGGTTCATGCCAAGGTCGGCGCACAGGCGTGCAGGTCCCAAGCGTGCAAGAGCTCACAGCACGCAGGCACATGGATTGCTGGCAGCACAAAGCCGTGCCGTGTTTGCAGGACGACGCGTTGTGACATACACACCTCGCTGCTGGTCTCATGGGCGCCCCCTGTCCCTCTCCTTGTCCATGCCAGGTATCGCAAGCTGTTTGTTCTGCTGTCCAGCTACACATACGTCAACACCCTGGCCCCTCTCAATTGAGTTGCCAAATCAACAGTGGTGTCGGGCCATGCGGGCGAGGCCAGACACCTGCAATGCCGTTGAGGCCGCTGCGACGCCAAAAACGTCGTCGTCTTGGCAGCGACAGCCGTCGCTGGCAACCCATGCTTGCCTTGTAGCGCCGCGATGCGTCGTGTGAGTAACAACGCTGCGATGAGCGCCACGATGCGTGGAGATCCAGGGCCAAGACTTTGGCGCCTGTTCACGCCTACCTGCAGGCTCTGATAGGCGGCCGCCAGTGTCTCTCTATTGCAGGGTCCGTGGCAGCACTCAGGCCGCGGTGCAGTGCAAGGCGCAACCGGCAGCAGGCTTGCATTGCAGCTCTGTAAGAGGCTCTTGCCGCGCAACCTTGGTGCAAGGCCATCCCCTCCTGCACGCGGCGTGCTGCTACCACAGCCCGCTGGCCTGGTTGGCCGAGCCCCTGGCACCTCCCGACCACCTGGCCAAGACCCTAGCCTTTCTAGCCATGATCCCTCAATTCAGTTGTACCCCCTTATCCCCTATGCATCCGCTCGGCTAGGCCCCTGGGCTTGCGTGTTTCCCAAGAGCATGCTGCAAGCCCTGTAGGACACCGGGCCAGGCCACAAGTGCCCACTCCGAGGTGGAGAGATCCAGGCGATGCACCTGGTAGAGTGGACCGCACATCTCTGCACGCACGCGGCTGTTTGACTGTGCCAGACAACAAGCGGCTCGCGCACCAGGCCTGCCACGGCGCAGGCCTGGAGGACCAGACTGGCTGGGGACCGAGACTGGCGAGGCAGCGGGCGGGCGCGGGCTGATAACAACGGCAGTGGCGGATGTTTTCAAGGGGTGGCGGAAGGGGGTGCTGCTGGAGAGGAGTGAATTGCCACCGAAAGCTTGATAGGAGAGCTTGTGCCTGGCAGCTTCAGCAGTGCGCACAACAGCACCTTTGTATTGACAACCGC
>NW_014011657.1:6235-11621 GCF_000611645.1 Monoraphidium neglectum
CCGCCGGTCTCTTAAACAGAAGAACGGCGGTCGATATGAGACGGATCGCTGTTTGACCGCCGTTTTGCAAGCCGTGTAGGTTGCCATACTTACAGAGTCACTCGTGTGTTCGCCGTTTAGGATGCTGCCTGCGCAACTTCGCCTCAACAACAGCGCCAGGGCGCGCATGAACTCTGGCAATCAAGCCCTGGATAGCATGTGCTGCCACACAAGAAAGTGTCTTGGGTCAAATCAAGCAGCATGCAGGGTGGAAGGATACAAGTGGATTGCGCATACACAAGGTAACAGTGAGGGATTAAAGACCACACAGTAGACCGCTGCCAAACACTCGTATCAAACATTTCAAAATGTCACATCCCACTAGAAGCAAACATGCAACCACAAACCTGCAACCAAAAGGACACA
Source organism: Monoraphidium neglectum (assembly GCF_000611645.1). NCBI lineage: Eukaryota > Viridiplantae > Chlorophyta > Chlorophyceae > Sphaeropleales > Selenastraceae > Monoraphidium > Monoraphidium neglectum. The sequence goes on from NW_014011657.1 coordinate 6,641, forward strand.
CCCAAACAGCCACAAAGCAGAGGGCTCGCCTCTGTGGTTACACCTGGGGCCTTCACTGCATCACGCGCCCATGCAGATAGTTGTGTGTGATCACATATCAACTCGTTTCCTGCACATGCCTCCTGCACGCGCACGACTCCGTTGATGGTGTGCGGTGCCCTCAGAGCCTGCTGCGGTGTAGCTGGTCTGCAAAGCCATAGCTCTGACTGAACTTCTTGGCAGGCCTGCGAGGTGGAGGGGCCACGGCCAAGGAGCAGGATGGCCGCAGCGCAAGAACAGTGCAGGTCAGCTTTTCAAACAAACTAGCACCAGCCACGGCATGCTGCGCGTTGCTCCCCTAACTGTGCGGCACTGGCCCGCCATCTTCGCATCGGGCCGTTTCTTCATGCTGCGGGTGCTATGTCCGCTGGGCATCGTGCAAAATGCAGGCATCTCATGCAATAAGGGGGGTGAGGCGGACACGCCTCTATCCCCCACACCTGGCGCCGGCGGCGAGCACCTCCTTCGCGCGCATCCGCTCGCCGCCCTCCCTTGCCACCCTCTCTGCGCGCAGCGCGCCGAGCAGCAGCAGCTTGCTGCGGCTGTCGCCCCCGCCGCTGCCAGCAGCTCGCTTCTTGTGCCGCCTCTTGTGCCTCTGCACGCGCGCAAGGGGTGCGACGCGCAGGGAGAGGAGGAGGGGATGGCACGGCCTGAAGCCACGCACACCTGGTGCTTAACCTGGGTTGAGGCCCAAAGACCCATCAGGCAGGACGCCTGGTCCAAGACGCAAGAGAAGCAACATGCAGCAGGGCGGGACCCTCCTTCTCACCGAGTGCTTTGTGTCATGCTTGCTGCTCTTGCTGCCCCCGCTCTTGCGCGCATGGCGGCGCTTGCTCGACGGCGACCTGCGGCGCTTCTTGCGGCCCCGGCGGCCCCCGCTGCTGCTGTCAGAGTCGGACGACGAGGAGCCGTCGCTGCTGCTGCCGCTGCTGCTGCTGCTGCTGCTGCTGCTGCTACTGCTGCTGCTGCCGCCGTGATCTCCCCTTGGCCCGCCAGCCCCTCCGCTTGCCTGCGTGAGCTGCGCGGCCTGCAGCTGCTGCCCCTGCTGCACCGCGGTTAGCCGCTGGTGGGGGTGCCAGCTGCCAGAGCCGCCGCCGGGCAGGTGCAGGGGCGCTCTGGCCTCCTCCACGCGGGGGGCTGAGGGCCGGGCGTACCACGGCTGCGTGCACATGAGATGCGAGTTGGCCAACAGGGACTGACAGTGAGCCAAGTCGTGGTGAGGACAGCTCAACCGGCAGGCTCCTGCGTGGACGCACGACACGCGCCGCCGGCCGCAGCCCGCGCCCCCGGCTGCCCCGCGAACGCCTCACCTTTGGTCCCCCCAGGGTGCTGCCGAATTTGAAGCTCTCATCGAAGCGCGCGTCTGACGTCATCGTTTTGGGGTCACCGCGCCGCCGCAGGTCCTCGCGGCGCTCCTTCTCCTTGTCCGGGTGAGCTGCCTTGGACTCCTGCTCCCGCCAAAAGTTGATGTGCTCGAGCGGCGGCTCGCCGCCCGCGGCGTCCTCGTTCGCGGCGGCCGCAGGCGCGGCTGGCGTCCGCTGGGCAGACCCTGGGGGCGCCTGGTCTGCCGGGGGCTCCCGCCGCTTCGAGCGCTTGCGTGGCCGGTCGTCGCCATCGCTGCCCACCTCAAGCCGCGCCACCTGCGCCGCCCACTCCTCCGACCCCACCTCACGCCCTCCGCGGCCCTTGCTGCCCGCCGCGGCCCCGACGTCGCCCCCCTTGCCGCCGAGCCCCGCCTCGGCATCCCCCTCGCCCTCGGCCCCACCCAGCCGCTTGCGTCGCGCGCGCTCTAGCAGACGGTTGCGCCGGAACTCGGCCTCGGCCTTTGCGGCGGCCTCGGCAGCAGCGGCGTCCTGCTCCGCGGCAGCAGCCTCGTCGCGGGCGACTTTCAAGCGGTTCTCACGCCCATAGACTGTGTTGCAGTGTGTGTGGTGTGGTGTGGTGTGGTGTGGTGTAATGTCACGTGGTGTGGTGTGGTGCGCTAGGTGGCTGCGTGGTCGGCGAAGATACAACACGACATGCACAGCGCTGTCACTCGTCGAGAATGTTAGCGGCGCGTGAGCGGCGAGCCAGGCCCAGGCGGATGCACGAGCGACCTGGCTGCTTCCGGGTTGGCCGGTGTCGGCCCTTGTTTCAAGTCAGGGCTCACCGTTCCACCGCTTCTGGGGCAGAATGTTCAGTCCGCCTGGTGGTGGGCAAAAACAGGGAGCGCGCACGCATCAGAGCACCTTGTGCCTGCAAAACTGCTTATTCCTGCGTGCGTTGTACGTGCGTGTGCTACACAGTCAGTGCAGGCACTGCCAGTGTTTCACATGCATCCGCTCGCACCCACCGTGTCCGCCCATCGCTGCTGCTGCTGCTGCTGCTGCTGCTGCTGCTGCTGCTGCTGCTGCTGCTTACGTCGCCGGCGCCGCCACGCAGTGTGGGCAGGTGAATCTATTTCTGCCCCCTCGTTGCCTCCAAAACGCCGGGGGCGGCACTTCAGAGACGCTGTTCGCTTGTCCAATGGTGCCCGCGGGCGCCGTGTGCTGGGGGATGCGCCAAGCGCATGCGCGCCGATGGCCTGTGATGACGAGGGCTGTGTCTAAAGCCGTTGCAGGATTGTGAGTATTTGCTAGAGGTCGCTGTACCTACGGGAACTTGATGCTTCTACACTGATATCGTGCATGGGACCAGGCTGTAAGACGGACCCCACCAGTCTGCTGAGTTATTTGGGTCGACAATATATAAAAGCATATTTTCATAGATTTTGTGGTAAATATCGTTCCAGACAATCTGCTTCCTGCCAAAATAATGCATCAGAGACTGCATCAGCTGCTTTGGTAGGTGCTCTTCCCTTGCACACGGACCTCCACGGTATGTGTCCCACTGTCCATGCACTTCAGCGTCACTGTACAGTTTGCGTGCATACAGTGACTCACACCGCGAGAGTCACGGATCACACCCAGATCAGCTCAAGTGGCTCGGCGGCCACTACGCGACACCGGCCCCTTGATCAGCGTTTGTGGACATACCGCGCAAAATCGATCGTGACTGACTCTTTTAAAAGGGGCTCGAGGCCCCTCCCGGCGGGGACGAGCACAAATGCCTCCCAAGAAGGCCGGAAGGGGCTCAGACAGGCCTAACAAGAAGGCACGCCCCACCAGCCTAGAGGATGTGGTTGCAGACGCCAAGCCAGGTGCTGCAGGACCGGCTGCGGCCAAGACGGGGCGCAACACGCTCACGGTTCAAGAGGTGCGCGAGCGCCGTCCGTGCAGCGCAAGTTGCTGCTGGCTGCTGCAGCCATCAAGCGTCCTTGTTATTGTTTCAATGGCGCGGCGGTGCAGTGGGGGCAGCAGCTGGAAGCTCATTGGCTGCCTGCGCAGCCCTATCTGCGGCGGCGTCGATTACGACCTGGAGCGCTGCTGCGCAACAGTGGCAGACCTTGGCATGCGGCAGCGTGCACAAGATGGCTCACACCGCAGCTGCAAGTGCTGGCTGCGGTAGCACCGCGACCTGGGCTCGCAGTGGGCTGATGCATGAAATCCCCCCAACCGACGCTCAAAGCGCCGCCCCCCCCGCTTGGCCAACGACGCAACAGATTGAGAAGGACCGCATCACGCGGCTGGCGGCGAAGCACTGGTCTCCCGCGGCCCGCAGCCGCGCTGCGGAGGCAGGCCGCCCGCCGCCGGCGTTTGACGCTGCCCTGGTGGACCAGGTGCGCTCAGCGCGGGGGGCAGGCCCCACGGCAGCCCTGGCTGGCCCCAGCAGGGCGGCCCCTGCGGGAGCCGGGTGCCTGTCGGCACAGCTGGGCGGCTGCGCCCTGCGGCCGCACCCTGCGGCTGCACAGCGCAGCGCTGCGTGCGACATGGCGGTAGCGGAGGTTGCTCGAAGCAGGCCCGCTGACACCCCGCGCGCCCGCCACAGCCCGCCGCTCCACCCACCCCAACCAGTCGTGCGTCTCTTTGCATCCCTCGCCCAGCCGGCTCAACCCACACTGTCCCCCATCTCAACCCTGCAGCTGTACCAATCCGAGCTCGGCGGCGGCAAGCCGCGCCCGCCGCCTGTGAAGCGTGTGATGCTGCTGGAGGTGTCTCAGTACCTGGAGAACTGGCTGTGGCCCAACTTTGACGCGACCGCCGCCACCACGAGCCACGTGATGAGCATAGTGGTGATGGTCAACCAGAAGTTCAGGGAGGGGGTACCGGCCTGGACCTGCTTCCACACGCGCGAGGTGCGGAGAGAAGGGGAAGGCAGGGAGGCTGGGGGATGGGGGGACCGAGGGCGTCTGTGGCAGCTGGGGAGCGCAACGGCAGCCAAGCCGCCGCCAGGATGTTGGCAATGCGAGGCCGCCGACGCATTGGGCGCGCCTCAAGCTCGCTCGACAACGACCCCACTGCGGCCCTCGTCCCTACTCCCCGCCCCCCGACGCCGTCCTCCACGCAGGACGCGTTCCCCGGCTTCTTCCGCCGCGTGCTGGAGCTGCGCGCCGCCGACGCCCCTGCAGCCCTGTCTCAGCACGAGCGCACCTCCTACGTGCTTTTCTTCACCAACGTGTTTGCCAGCCTGGAGGACGAGATGGTGCGCGCCCAGGCGCTGCGCCTCGTCAGCCTGCCGCTGTGGCACGCTCTCAGCCCGGGGCGGCTGCAGCTGGAGCTGCACGGCCAGCCGGCGCTGGCGAAGCGCTGGAAGGCGCTGCTGAAGAAGGACGCAAAGGCGGCCAAGGAGGCCGCAAAGAAGGGCGGCGGCGGCGAAGGCGAGGGCGGCGGCGGTGGCGGCGGCGAGCACGTGCCGGCGGCGCGGCGCGCGGAGGCGACATTTGTGCCCGGCCTGATTGACGAGCTGCTGGCCAGCCTGGCGGCCGCGGACGAGGCGCTGGCGGCGGCGGAGGTGGCGCGGGCGGGCGGCGGTGCGGGCGGCGGCGGGGGAGGGCCGGAGCCGATGGAGGTGGAGGGGGAGGTGG
>NW_014011656.1:0-11095 GCF_000611645.1 Monoraphidium neglectum
GGATCGGGGCAGAGGGGATGTGGGCGCTGGGGCATGGCGAGGTCGCGTGGGGCGCGATCACGTATGCACAAGGGTGGGCGCACGGCCGGCGTCGAGCGGAGGCTCCAGGGCTGCTGTAAAAAACATGCAGCAGGGTTGACAGTCCGCGGGCACGGCTGGGCCCAGGGGGGGGAGCTGTGCGGCCTGCTACGCGCCAGTCCGGCGGGCGCGCCGCACCTCGCCTGCCCCTGGCCTGGCCGCCCCCGGCCCCCGGCCGGCCTCCCCCGGCCGCGGCTGCATGAGGCACCAAGAGATCCAGCGTCGCTGCTAACCTCGCCCCGGCGGCGCCGCCTGCTGCTGCCGTTTCTCGCCGCAGCCCCGGCGAAAGCGGTGAGCCCCATGCCCCTCCTCACTTTCATCCAAAAAAAACAGGAAGCCACTCATCCGACCCCCCACCTGGGCTCGCATTTCATCTTGAACACGCTGCAGATGAGCTTCAGGTGGCGGTCCATCATGACATCATTGCCGCTCGCCACCTGCCCAGCTGCCGCGTGGCCGCCGCCGCCGCCAAAGGGGGCAAAGTAGCCGACAAAGGGGAGGTGGCGTTCAAAGTAGTTTAGCAGGCCGAGGATCAGGGGCGTGTGGTCGTGCACCGTGCCGCCCTCCGAGTCGGTGATGTAGATAGCGCTGTGCTTCTCGCCGTTGCCGTTGGCGGAGGAGAGGCCGCGGCGCGGGGGCGCGGCGGCAGCTGCGGCCGCGGCGCGCCACGCGGCTGCGGCGAGGGGCGCCGCACTCAGGCAGGCGCGGAGCGGGGCGCCCCGCAGGACGCCCAGGCACGAGGCCGCGATCATGCAGGCGCCACTGGACGCGCTCTCCTATGCTGCGGGCGAGCTGCGTGCCGGTGTCGTGAGGGGAGTGCCGTCAGTCCACCGCCAGATCTGGATGTCAAAACAGGTCTGCTTGCATATGGAACACCTTGGATTGAGATTATCAATGTTGTCCTGCCGCAAGCGTGCGAACCGCGTCTGTTGCCTACGCTTTTTGGTTCCGTGGAGTCACGCACGCATCTCCTACAACAAAGCGCTGGTTCATACACTGTGATTGAATCTACATATTGATTTGTACTGTGTGATATGTACCGGTATTCGGAAGACACAGCCGCCGGCCCTCGATCTCGCCGCGTCACCGCTGAGCGCAGCTGCTGCTGCATCGCGTTCGGCGAGTCTATTGCTACCGCTGCTATCATTGCGCAAGCGGTGCGGGCCCCATGCAGCCTGGCGGCACGTCGACGGCCGCGCCAGGTGCGCTCCGAGCGCCGCTCCCGCCGCTCGCGAGTCGCGCGAGCGCGCGGCGGCGCCGCCCTCGCAAGTTGCATCTTGCATCCCCTCGCAAGAAGCGCCCCGCCCCTAAAACCGCGGCAGCCGCGGCGGACGCGGCGGCGGCGACGGCAGGCACCGAGGATGCATCAGGGCTCGACCGCGCCCTCGGCTGCGTGGTGGGCGCGATGGTGGGGGACGCCGCCGGCGGCGTGCTCGAGTTCTTGCGGCGACTCCCAACCGACGAAGAGGTGACTCATGCGCCCGAGCAGCGGCCCGCGGCGCGGCATCGGGGGCACGCATGTGGTTTCAGCTGCAGAGATCACAACCGATTGGAACCAAAAAAACGCTTGCTGCCCGCGCGAGGGCATTGGGGCGGCAGATCATGGGGGCAGCACGGGTTCCGTGCTTGCAGCCGGTCTGAAGGCTCACACCCCTGCACTTATGCTGTCTGTGTGTGTGTGTGTGTGTGTGTGTGTGTGTGTGTGTGTGTTTGTGTGCGCGCGCGCAGGTGGAGGAGGCGCTGACGATGCCGGGCGGCGGCGTCTGGAGGCTGGGGCCGGGCCAGGTGGGGGCGCGCTTTGTGCCAAGCAGCGGTGCAGAACGACGGGGGTTGGACAGCAGGGCGGGGGCACGCGAGCCATCGGCCACTGCGCGCAGCGACTCCCGCCTGCGGCCGAGGGGGCCTCCTCGGGCCCGGCCCAGCTGTGCACCCCCGGGGGAGCCACCCCACGCCTAGACCCGCGCTTAGTCATCCGAAGCGCCCGCACGCCGCCGGCCCGGCGTCCGCAGCGCAGCGTTGCAGCTGCCCATTTTCACACCACACGTACGCCCTGCCTTTATTTCAACCGCCGATATAACTCCTGATAAAACTGCCATCGAAACCGTCAAGGAAACCGCTGACGAACCCGGCCCCCCATCAGATCACTGACGATAGCGAGATGGCGCTGAGCCTTGCGGACGCCCTCTGCGGCGGCGGCCCCGCAGAGGGGCTGCCCCTGGATGCGATCGCCTGGTCCTACGGCCGGTGGTACAAGAGCCCGCCCTTTGACATAGGCGAGCGGCGGCGCCTGTAACCGCCCTCGTTCGGTTTTTGATGGGCGGATCAGAGTCATCCCCTGCTTCAGCTTGTCAGATGCATGCGCCCCCAGCAAGATTTGGAACGTTTGTTTGTAACGTGTAAACGCAATGCAGGGAGTGGCGGGCTGCTGCGCAGCCCCCCATCTCAGCATGCCCCCTGGAACATCGGTGTACGTGATGCCATAAACTCACCCGCCCACCCCTCTGTGTTGCCTGTACGCCCCACCCCTACAGGCATAACCACCCGCAACGCCCTCAGCGCGTCGAGCGGTTTTGGGGACAGCCCAGGCCCAGGGATGGGGCAGAAGATGGTGCTGCAGGCCCAGCGGGTGCGCACGCGTGGGGGGTCCGGCAGACGCGCAGCCTCAAACGACTCGCACATGCCCGCCCGCCTCCGTCCCCGCACCCTGTCTGCTTTGTTGCACATCCCGCATGAATGCACTCGAGGCTTCTTGACCGGCTGCCTCTCTGTGTGCACCCTGAGCTCATGATATCATTATCGAGATGCAAATATTTTGCATCATTCCCAGCGCTACCCGGCTACCCACAGTCAAACCCTCGTCCGCCCCCCTCGCCCTCGCTCCCCAGCACAACGGGTCATCGCTGAGCAACGGGGCGCTCATGCGCGCCAGCCCGCTGGCGGTGTGGGCGCACCGCCTGCCCGCCGCCGCGGTCGCGGCGGCGGCGCGCCAGGAGGCGGCCCTCACGCACCCCAACCCGATCGCGCAGGTGCCGCTGTGCATGGGCGGTGGCAGGTTTCACAGGGGCGGGCGGTTGACATACTACTCTGGCCGTGGGCCGTTGTGTTGCAAGGGCGGCGGGTGGATTTGGTTGGGGCGTGGGGCAAGGATTGCCCGCTGTAGCCTTACAATCTGATGACAGGGCTCGGCCTGTCCAATCTTTGTTTCATATACTGTATAGCGAGTCCGTTGATCTGAAGAGCAACGCGCCCATGATAAGCACGCCCCAACCGCAGGCCAATATCAGCCGACGCCGCCCACGCCCCCGCTCTCGCCCCGCATGCACCGCCGCGCCGCGTTCCAGGATGCCAGCGCGGCATACGTGCTGGCGCTCTGCCACCTGATAGAGCACCCGGGGGACGCGGCCGGCGCTGTTTTCGCAGCAAGCAGTTGGGCGCGCGGCGGCGGCGGCGACGGAGGCGGCGGCCGCGGCGGCGGGGCCGCGCCGGAGGTGGTGGCTTGGCTGGCGGAGGCGGCGGCGCCGGGGCCGGGGCCGGCGGTGGAAGCCCAGGAGGGATTCCTCAAGTGGGGCTTTGTCCACGCGTTCAGGCGAGCGGCCTGCACCAAGAGATCGGCGGTGGGACGCTGCTGATCGACTGCGTTGCAGGGCTCAACCCAGCCGCTGCCCGCACGTGCCGTGTGTATGTTGTGTGCGTGGGGGCGTGCGTGTGCGCGCGCGAAGCGGTGCAGAATGCATCTCTTACTGTCTGTGTGAACAGAGGGCCCTCTACCAACGCGCAACGTCGCCTCCTCGTGCGCTCAGCGGTTTCATGGTGCGCTGCGGCACGCGATGCTGCCGTAGCCAAAACCCTTGAACCCCGCCCCCGCGCATTGCCGTCCGCTGTCACCGCGCCCACCCCGCCCTTGCCCAACACTCAGGGCGCTGCACCAGGGCACCAGCTACGAAGACGGCATCCGGCACGTCCTCAGGCGAGTACCCCCCCTGTTATGTCATCCCACATGTTAATGACATCACCAATATGCGCAGTGTCATCTGTGGTCCAAAGCCACGCTTCCGACAGGGCCCCTTGCTTCGTACTGGCCGCGCGCCGGATCGCGCAAGGGGCATTGCCCCGCCCGCCTGCAGCCCACACCACGGGGCTCCGGGCGGCCCGGACCCCATTGCCGGCGCTGCGCAGCCCCATCCCATCTGCTGCCGAGCCGCAACCGGCATCCGCACCCTAAGCACCTCTTCCAAAAGCAAGCCTCCACCCATGCTGAGCCTGCGTTTGCCGCCGCCGTCGCCACCCGCCCCCACCACGGGGAATAGCTTTCAATCTTGTCGCATATTCGTCCATCCCTGCAGGCTGGGCGGCGATGTGGACACCAACGCCGCGATCGTGGGCGCCGCCCTCGGGGCGCTGCACGGCTTTCAGGGCATACCAGAGCGCCTGAGGGCGCCCGTCCTGAGCAGGGGCCCGGCTAGCCCAGGGCGCCCCCGGCCTGAGTACCTGCAGGGCCGGGCGGCGGAGCCGCTCGTGCGGCGGCTGTGGGCGCTTGCGTGCGGCGGCGGCGCGGGCGCCAGCGCGGCAGCTGGCGGCGCGCGATGAGGGCCCTTCGCTGCGCGGCGGTTGGGATGCGCGGCAAGCGGCGCCGCCACGGCTGATCTTTCTCGCGCGTGCTGGTTGTCAGTTTAGCGGCCGAGACCGCCGTTCTCAATAACCAAATCTTGATCAAAACCTGCCTGCATGCTGCCTGCTGACACTGCAATTTCCCAGAGCTGGCCGCCAGGCCGCGTGAGACCTGAGAACATGCATGCAACCGCTCTGTTCTGCTGCGCCCCGCACTGGGGCCGCCATGCAAGGCTCCTGGCTTCCTTTGAGACGGCTGTCGAGGAGCTTCTGCACAGGCAGGCTTTGGACAACGAACATCAAGCAAGTTCCTGCGCCAGGATCAGCCCCTGCACCCCACCAGCCCAAAACGCATGTGGAGGGGTCGGGGGGTTACAAGGCATGCTCCCAGCTGCCGCCTCTGCCTTTCAGAGTGTCAAAGCCGTCCTTGGGAGCAGGCCCCTTCACCAGAAAAAGCCCTTCACCAGACGGATGAATCGCGGGGCACACAAAAAGGGGGGGTTCACTGCAGCCAGCCGAGCGAGCGACGCGACGCGGTTGGAACGAAGGAAGCCCCGCCCCGGCCGCGGGCAGCCTTCCAGCGCCGCCTCCCGGGCGCCGCCTGGGCCGCGTCGGGTCAGACCAGATCAGATGGGCGGGAACGCGCCCGGGAACCTCGCGCGCGTCCTCGCCGCCTCGTAGCGCGCCCAGTGGCCCCACCCCAGGCGCCCCAACAGCGCGGCGCGCTGCTCCGCCAGCTCCTTCTTGGGGGGCTTGCCGTCGTCCTCCGCCGCCTTCTCCGCCTTGTCCAGGGCTTTCAGGGCGCCGGCCAGCCTGGGGGGTGGTTGGTTTTAGAGTTCAGGGTTGTAGGGTTTCGGATAGAGTTTTTTCAAATTCAGGGTGTATATGTAGCAAACCCATCGCCACTGCGTTTGGAGTCTCAGGATTTAGGCGGGGCGTGTGCGTGCGTGCGTGCGTGCGTGTGTGTGTGTGTGTGTGTGTGTGTGTGTGTGTGTGTATGTGTGTGTGCCAGAGACGCGGGGGTGGGAGCGTGACAGGTGCGGAGGTGTCGTGCGCGTGCACCGCGAGCGGGGGGCCAGTCAGCGGCGGGGGGTTTGTGGGCCTGTGGAGCGAGGGCCGTGGACGTGAGGGAGGGGCCGTTGGAGGTGCCCTACAGGCGCTATTCCAGCGCTGGATCACAACCACTTGGCGCGCAGGGCAAATCGTGCATCGATCGGCAGAGCGGCCTCCGCCCGTGCGCACCCAGGAGCCTCGGGTTCGCCTGCGCTGCTCAGACTGCCGAGTGCGCGCACGTCCCGAAGTCGACACAACCGTTATGCTGCGGCGCCCCAGAAAACACCCCCACGCTGCGGCTCGCAACGCGATTGGGTGAGAGCGCGGGGCCCGCACCTGCCAGCCCGCGCCTCGACACGCGAGTGCAGCAGGACGTACGCCGCGTCTGACGCGGTGTCGACCCACTGGCGCAGGCGCGCCGACGTGGCCGCTGCGGCCGCCGCAGGCGCCGCCTCCGTGCCGGGCGCCTGGTGAGGGAGGGCGAAACGGTCGTGCGGGGCGTTTGTCGGGTGTAATGTGATCTGATGCCGGAAAGAGTGTTGTGACGGGCCAGAAGGAATATGCTGCTTCATTATAGCATCCACCTACGCAGCAAATCGTCACTCTCTACTGTCCGAATTCCCGCCCAACGGCATGCTCGAATTCCAGCCTCCACACCATTGACAAAACTCCGTCAACCCCACGTTCATGTCCCGGCCAAACCCCAGGTCAAACTCCGGTCAACCCCTGGTCAACCCCCGGTCAAACCTCCTTTTCCTGCAGGTCTGCCTGGTCCAGCTGCGCCTCCAGCTTCTTGCTGAGGGCCTCCAGCAGCGCGGCCTTGGCCTCGTCCCACCTCTTCTTCTGGGCCTTGTAGGAGGGGCCTGGCGACGGGGGTCGGGGGTTGCCGGGTGGTGTTTAATTGAGGGGGTTCAAAAGTGGGGTTGAAAACCGGGTTTCGGATGAGGGGTGGTGGAGGATGTGAGACCGGGGCCAGATAGGCGGACGAGATAAAATTTTAACAGGGCAGGATGTAGTTTGGGGGGGAGGGGGGGACGTGCTGGGTTGCGTGTTGACGGGGTCGAATACGCGAATACGGAGGTGGGCCGCAGAATGGAGCGGCGCGCGCGAGCCAGATGACGCGGGGGCGAGGGGCCGCGGCTCACCGCCGCCCTCGCCTGCGGCGTCCTGCGTCGCCTCGTCGGGGGCCCTGCGGTGTTCCAATGGGAGGTGGTGAGGTGCACCGCGTCACAAAGCGGCGTGCCGCGCGGGCCGCCCGTCCGGGTCAGCAGGCGTGCGGCAGTCGACAATAACAGGTGCAGCAACAAGCGACAGCTTCCGACTGCCTGGCAGGAGACAGGGCGACTGGCGCTGGCACGGTTGGCTCGCTGCGGGTCCCTGTGCGGGGTGTGCATCCTCCCAGGCTTGCGATGCCAGCATGCCGGCGTAACAGTGGTGCTGGCCACAGCCAGGGTTGACACAAATAGTGTGCTGCAGTATACAACATAACGTGTAAGCCTCACATCACTGTGACCTCGGACTGTCAGCGAGCGGCCGCACCTGAGCGCGAGGAAGGCGGCGAGCGAGGTGGCGTCGATGGCCGCGACAACCTCGTCCGCTGCGGCGATGATCTGGGAGAGGCGCTCCGCCCCCTTGTCCTTGGACAGCGCATCGCCCCTGCGTGTTGGGGAATGATAGCAGCATTCCGAGGTTTGAAGGGCTTGAGGCTCCGAGGTTGATGAGGGCAGCCGGGGCAGGATCTTGTGTGGTGTGTGAGAGCGGCTACAGACGGTGCAGGCCAAGTAAGGAAGGTGGGGGGGGGGGGTCGCTGGGTGGCGGGGCGCCACGTGGGCCCCAGATGGGGTCAGGCGGCTACACTGGGGTGGTCAAATGTGCGTGCGGGAGCGCGGGTCGCCCGGCTCACCTCCTGAGCAGCTCCAGCAGCAGAGGAAGGTGGCCAGGGTGGGCCGCACGCAGCTCCTACGGCGGTCGGAGCCAGGCCGGCGCCGGGGCAGTGTGGGTGGGCACGCGAGGAGGCAAGGTGGGCTTCACTTGAACGCAACATTGCTGGATGTCACATTTCCATGTGTTTTGTAGACATGGGGGGGCAAAGTGTGGTGCAACCCCGCGTGAGTGGGTTCTTTTGCGCGGGGAAAACTATCGTTCTCAGAGGTCGAGGCTTGGCGCAGCAAAGCTGCAGGAAAACTGCGACGCCGACGGGCAGCGCCACAACCCAGCCTTGGGGAGCAGCAACCGCTCTTTCTTGACTGCCCAGGTGGTGCCGGCGGCGAGGCAGCGCCGGCGGCGCGGCTGCCCACTCACCGCTGCGAGGGCGTCGTATGTGGCTGCGTCCTTGTCAGCGCGGAGGTCCTTCATCAGCGCCAGCTTGGCGTCACGCAGAGCTTCAGACACCTGTGGGGGGAGGATGTGTGTGTGTGTGTGTGTGTGTGTGTGTGTGTGTGTGTGTGTGTGTGTGTGTGTGTGTGTGTGTGTGTGTGCACGCGCGCGCACACGCACGCGTGCACGTGTGCGTGTGTGTGCGCTTTATGACAACCAGATGTGGGGAGGGTGATTGATCAGGGCATCGCATGACCTCGAGCCTCCATTCATCACGCCGACGCCACTGGTGATTGCAGGCGCAGACGGCGAGCCCGAGGCAGGCCGCCAACCCCCCGCGGCGCGCCGCCGGCCGGATCCTGTTGTGCGGCGCGCAGCCACATTTCAGCAAGATCCTCTGGGGGAAACCCAGCCTCAAATGTCGAGACAATCGCAGGGATTGTGGCATAGAAAGGGACAGGGAACAGGGCGCGCCTTCGTGGCGGCGTCCTTTTCCTCCTCTGGCTCGTCCTTCTTCTTGGCGGCGCCGCCGTTTGACTGCGCGTCCTTGTTGACCGCGGGGGGGACGACGTACCTGGTCGGGTGCGGGTGGGTTTTGTGGCGTGTGGCTGGAGTGTAGTCGTGTTTGAGTTTGATGCGCATTTGTGGGTGTGTGCGCGAGTGTTTTGTGTACCGTATATGTGTGTGTGTGTGTGTGTGTGTGTGTGTGTGTGTGTGTGTGTGTGTGTGTGCTGTTGTGAGAGCTTGAAGGCTGTTGGGAATGACATGTCATGTTTATAGGGTGACAGGCAGGGAATTGTTTTGTAATGGGACGAGGACGGGGATATTGGGGGCAGCACGCATTGTGCTCGAGGGGGGCTATTCCGGGTAGTCAACACGAGCAGCTGACTGTAATTTAGGCAACGCCCGGCGCCCCACCTGAGGGCGTGCTCTGCAGGCGCGGCGCCGCTGCCGCGCCGCAGCTGCCCCAGCGTCAGCTTCCCCGACAGGACGCGGCCTGGTGCGCACGTGCGTGACACGTGTGTGCAGGGTATCGAGGGGTGAGCAAGAGCGGCCGTGTAAAAAGGGAGCAGTAGGGAAGGGGGGAGGGGGGGCCAAGGCACTCGACCGTACGGCAGTCCCGGCAACTCTCCGAAATTTGCTTGGGTAATGGGTCGCGCTTGCAAACCCTGAAGCAGGTTGCCAGACCCGGGGAATCCTAATAACCAGCAATCAGGGTGCAACCCTGATCCCTCATATGAGAAGGCCGCAGTCAACCTGATGCTGCCGCCAGCTCCCAGGGGCCCCTTGGGCCATTGCTCACGCAACATTCACGATCCCCTCATTCGATCCAATTTTTTGGAGGCGCAGATCTCATGATCTCTCCATCACCGCCCCACCCTCTTTCGCGTCCTTTGGCAGCTTGTCGTCCGCCGGCGCTCCCAGCCACAGCGCCACGCGCTCCCCCGCCCCCAGGAACATCTCCCCCGCCGACGCGCCCGCGGAGGAGGCGGAGGCGTGCGAGCCGTACACAGGGACAGTCACGGCTGAGTCCAGGGACCGCTCCTGTTGGTGGTTGATGGTGGCATGGGCCCGAATTGTGTCGGGGCGCGACTTTTTGATTTTGGGGGGATGCGGGTAGAGCCAGGCGGCCCCGGGGGACGGAGGCTGGGGGGAAACGTGCGGTCCGGATGACTCCACAGGACTGTATAAAATGTCAACTGCAGGTGGTCGTGCCAAGAATGGCGGCGCGCCGGATGCGGGGCTGCCGCGCCCATCACGTTCTCGGCCTCAAAAGCTTTGTGGTTGGGAGCTCCCGTGCCGACAACAAATTTCGTTGCCATCCACTGGCTTGCCGGCCACGACGCCGCGCCCGCGCCGCCCACCATGACTACGCAGGTTCCCCGCAGCTTCTCCAGCAGCTCCATGCTCTCGTGGCGCAGCGCCAGCCGCAGCGTGAAGTCGCCCTTGGGCAGCTGCACGGTGTCAGGGTACGCGTCACCTGGCGGCGGTTGGCGGCGGTTGGCGGGGGATCCTGAAAAAAGTGTGTCCAGAATTCTTTGTGCGGGCACGACCCAACTTGCGGGACGGTCGGTCGCACGCCTCACCCCCCCCCCCTCTTCCCTGTCGTCAAGGTTGAACAAGCAGCCTCCTCCGCCGTCAGATGAAATGGGTTCCACACTCCAACCGACAAAGTGCAGCCGTCAGGAGCCCCCCCTTATCCACCAAAAACATCACTCCCCCTTGATGGAGCCGGACCCATGAAGCAGCAGCTCGTATCAACCACTCTGTGACGGGATGCCTGACAGCAACCCTGGATGACCTGCCCGGAGGTTTTTTTCAACGGCCCCCCTGTGATGTGGAGCTGACGGAACATAGAAAAACGACACCCATCCCCACCAGTGTGCAGCAGGCGCTTGTTTGCGTCGAACAGCATGATCATCTGGCTCTCAAGGGGGGACTCGTAAAGGGTGCTTGGAGGGAGGGGGTGGGGGCAGGGATGGGGCGTGGTGGAGTGGGGGTGAGGGGTACGGGATGGAGGGCACGGGGTGATGCATGGGGCAATAGGAGAGCGATAGGAAGCTGCCGGTGCAGAGGGCACCGTGGTCTTGCTGTGTTTGCAGCACCCTCAAAACCAAGCATTCTGGACTCCCGAATGGTGGTGGGCGGCAAAAGAAGACCCCGCGGCGGCAGGCGTCGCCAAGACACCTCACTCGTTCAGGGGGTGACTCACTCGTTCAAGAGGGGCACCGTGGGGCGGTACTTCCCAGCCTCGGTGGCCGTGAACTTGTAGGTCAGCAGCAGGCGGTACACCACCCTGCGGGGTGACGGGTGACGGCCGGTGACGGTGGGTGACGGTGGGTGGCAAATAATGCTAATTGTATCGGATGCGGGGGCCATAGCAGGATATGTGAAATGGTTGCAGGATATGTAAGTTGTCACAACAAGCACACAAGAGCTTGAAAGTGACCGCCCCTGCGCTGCTGTCAAGACTCTACTGACACGCTGTGCAGCCACGGCTGACGAGCCGGAGCGGGAGGGGGCGCGGGGAGGGTGGTGG
>NW_014011655.1:0-1194 GCF_000611645.1 Monoraphidium neglectum
GCACACGCCACCGCCAGTGGACGCCCCACACCTTCATCCCCCCTTTGTGCCCCAATACCCGCAACACAACATACAAACGCTTCAACCCATGTGCCCCCCACCCCCACCTGGCGCGCAAACTCGTAGATGTCCCGCAGCAGGCCGACCGGCAGGTCCTGAGACACACCACCCACCCTGCAGGGGCCGGCAGGCGACGCTGCGTCAGCGAAGGCCAACAACGCGCGCCAGCGAGGGCGCGCGGCCCCCGTGCTTGGAGCGAGCACCCAATCGCAGAGTCGCCGCCGCCCCGCGCTTCTCGCGCGCGCTCGGATCAGGTCAGATCGCGTCAGATCTGATCAGATCAGAACCGCGAGACGTTGTGATGCGTGCGGGCGCCCACCTGAAGTAGGCCGCGTGCATGCGCGCCCCCGAGACGCGCTCGTAAAACTCCATGAGCTTCTCGCGCTCCTCAAACGCCCACAGGAACGGCGTGAGAGCGCCCACGTCTGGGGGTGGGTTGGGGGGGAGAGAGGAAGGGTTGGTGCAATGGTGATGGGTTTGCCTAATGCAAGGGGGCCAGGGCGGGCGGCGGCGGACGCGGCCGGCGCAGCCGCCTCTATCCGGGGGAGGCTGCAGGGCTGTACAATTGTCCGAGGCGCCGCCCCCCCCCCCTCGGGCCCTTGGATAGGTCCCAGCCACCCTTCAGGGATCCACCCACGCCAGCCAAGCAGCCAGCCAGCCAGCCGCGAAAGCCACCACCGCCGCGCTGTCCCGCCCCTCACCCATGGCGTGGCAGGTGACCGCCAGCAGGTGGTTCATGATGCGCGTGATCTCTGAGAACAGCACGCGGATGTACTGCGCGCGCGCCGGCACCGACACGTTGAGCAGCTGCTCGACCGCCAGCACGTACGAGTGCTCCATGCACATCATGGACACATAGTCAAGGCGGTCAAAGTAGGGCAGGGCCTGTGAAGTGCGCGTGGGGGTAGGTGGGTGTGGATGAGTGTGGGTATGGGAGGGAGGCAGGTGATGATTAGGGGGGGGTGCTGGGAGCAGAAGAGGTAGGGTTGGGTCGGATGCAGGGGCCGCCCCTGGGCGCGCTGCTGGCGGCTGCCATCGGAGCATGACACCGGGCGCACCGGACGGAAGGCCACTCCCAGCTGCCAAAACCGCTCGCGCCCTTCGCCGCAGCCCCGGCCACTCGCCCCCCCCCCC
>NW_014011655.1:1393-6200 GCF_000611645.1 Monoraphidium neglectum
CCCCCCACACACACACACAAGCTCAGCGCCATCCCGCCACGACCACTCAGGCAGCTGCTCCGACGCAGGTACAGGCGTCGCAAACACGCGAGCGCCTCCCACCCCCCAAAGAAAACCTCCCACCTGCAGGTACGTCTTGTACTCAATCAGCTTCTCGGTCCCGCGGTGCAGCAGCCCGATGTGGGCGTCCGCGCGCTCCACCAGCTCGCCCTTCATCTCCAGCACCAGCCGCAGCACGCCGTGCGCCGCGGGGTGCTGCGGGCCAAAGTTGATGGTGAAGCCCGACACCTTGGCGGGCACCAGCGGCTTGGTCGTCGCAGCGCGCGCGCCGAAGGGCGCAGGCGGGGCGCCGCCTGCCGGACCGAATGCCACGGCCGCGGCGGCGAGCGCGGGGCCGGCCTGCTGCTGCGGGAGGGGCGGGAGGCGCTGGTGCTGCCGCTGCTGCAGGTTGTGGACGCCGCTGCTGCTGCAGGGCGAAAGGGGCGTGGGGGGTACCGTAGTGGGCGGCGCCTAGGGTCAGATGTTTGCAAATGCTGCGGCATTTACAACTTTCTTGTCCAGCAGCCGACAACACACAGGTGCACTAGCACAGATCTTCAAGCCAAGCGACATTCAGGCAGCAACAGCTACCGCTCGCGCAAGTGCGCCGCTGCTGCACACCCGAACGACGACGAGAACCACCGCTGCGCCTCAACCAGAGCTCCCATGCATGCCTGAGACTGTGCGCCTATCACCAATGACAAGTGAGGCAACAGGTGCAAAGTAAGGGCGAGTTGGGACGGTCGATCTGCGCCCCTAGGCCCTTACCGCCAATCAGACGGGCGTGACATCCTACTCAAACACAAATCAGCACGAGCACAGCACACTGATGACGCCGCAGGCATGTGTCAAGCGACACCAGCCCACACCTGCTGTCAAGCCCCACAGCGAGGACTTGAGCCCCTGCGCAAGCAGGACGCCCGTCATCCTGGCCGAAAACCACTTGATGCCAGATCCGGTCGTGCAGCCCGCTATACTAGATCAGCTGCACGCCTACAGGTTCCTTGTCGCGCGTCTGCAATTTGCAAGCTTGTAGACACACTTCTAAACACACAGAAAGGGACCGCGCTGTCACACGCTTGTGTGCGAAGTAACTCGTGTTCGGCGCTGTGCTGTGGTGTTGCCGACTGCTGCACTCCTCCTTGGAGCCCCTTCGCCTGATGCGCAGGCCGCCAACTGCTGCACGCGCCATTGTAAACATCAAACCTGACAGCAGGTGGGTCGTGTGCATCATAATTGATGGTGTTTGGGTTGCTTGCAAGTACGCAAGGGTGACATCAGCACATGGGTGCCGCGAGCTCCTGAACAAGCCAAGACTGCCGTGCTGTTTGCATCCTCGCTCCGCTTGCTCTTACCCACTGTATGGCCGCAGCCCCATGCCAATCCCTGGGACACATACCCACACCCTGTATATCTTGTATGTTCGGACGTTACACAATGCAAGGCAAGGCCCAGCGGCATAGTGATAAGACTGCCGTGGCGTTGCTGCGACAAGGACCGCCGACGTTGACACAGCCGCATACCCTGCCCTCCAATGCAGCCCGTGGAGGTGTGACACAGCAGCCACTGCAGCAGCAGCACCCAATCAGTTGATCTTCAGCAGCTCGACGTCAAAAATCAGGGTCGCGTTCGGGGGGATGACGCCTGTGGGGTGGGTTGATTATGCGCAGAGTGCATGGAGCAATCGTTACTGGATGGGAAGGGTCATTTCGCAACGATCACGCAAACCAACACAGGCGGTGACGTTGATGCGATACGAGGAATCAAACTCACCGCCCGCGCCGCGAGCGCCGTAGCCATAATCTGGTGTGGAGTGGCGAGCACAGGAGGCCAGCGAGTGGTGAGTCGAGGCGCCCGTGGAAGTACTCGGGGGGTAGGGTCCGAGCACCAGGGGAGTGAGTAAAGCAATGGGGTGCCCCGCTGGTTGAGATCAAGGGGTTACACTCTTGCCCAGGCAGGGCAGTGAAGGGCCACTTTAGACCAGCGTCCTCCTGCCTAGCTGTGCTTCGCAACAGCGCGCCGTCACTCCAGGCCAGCGCTGGCGCCTCACCCGGAGAGATGGTCAGCTTGGACCGCTCGCCGACGCTCATCTGCAGGTGCGGGGGTCGCAAAGTGGCGCAACGGGTTCAAAGGGCTGCTCCGAGTGACACAGCCCTGAGTACATGCAGGTCAAGGTCATATTGTTGTGTTGTGCAGTTCACTGCAACGCTTGATGGAATGGTTGCCCCGTCCAGACCTGTCCCGTTGACGCACCTGCGCGACGCCCTCGTCCCAACCCTTGATGACCTGCACACCCGGCCACAGCCAGCAGAAAGGGCGGTTGAATGGTGATTTGCGGCGCTTGTGAGCTCAGGAATGGGCCACGTAAACTTGTGCCAGCAATCCTGGCGCGCCACTGTCATGCGGCTGAGCGAAAGGACACCTTCTGCACCGGCGCAGCATGACCAAAACACCACGACAGCGCCCGCGTGGGCGGCCCACTTGCCTGGCCGACGCCGATTGAAAAGACAAAGGGCTGCCCGCGGTCGCGGCTCGAGTCGAACTTGCTGCCGTTGGTGAGGGTGCCGGTGTAGTGCACGGTCACCTGGAGGCCGCCCAACAGATATCAAGCGGACGTGGCGTGTTGGATGGTGCAAGGACATGCGAGGACGATGCGTGCAGCCTGACAGACACTTGGCAGAACAGGCCAGAAATGACTGATGTGGACATGATCAACTCAATCAAGCCCAAGCGAGCCAGGCTGTGGAGCGCGCACCTTGTCGCCGCGCTTGGGGAAGTTGGCACCATCGCCTGTTGTTGTAAGGCAGGCAGGGAGGGGACCAATCAGCGCGATGCGTCGCGCTGGGGTGATGGGTCGGCCGCTCGCCTCTGCTCAGCGGCCAGAGGGTGGATGGACCAGCGATGCACAGCCCCAGAAAGCGGTCCGGTAGCCTGCCAGGTAACCTGGTTGAGCAACTGTGTATTAAACGCCCAGATTCGTGGCCTTGAGCTCGATCCCGCGTCAAAGCGGGCATGTCTGTCTGCCAGCAGGCTCGTGCCGTGATCAGAGCGCGCACCCGCAATCACAACCTCCTTGGTGACGCCAGCCATCACGGAGAACTTGCGTGTGCAGCTGTGTGGGGCAAAGTCAGGAGTGGAATCAGATCATGCGAGGCCAGATCGGCCGCCTCGCGAGGCCCATTAGACCCGCCGCGACCCCAGATGCATTGCGTCACATGAGCTTTCTCTGCGCCGGCTGCGCAGCATAGGGCATGGCAAGTGCACCGCTCACCGGCTGCGGGCGGTGGGGGCGGCAAAGGCGGCAGCGCTGCGGCGCGTGAGGAGAGCTTGCATTGTTGTGAAAGTGCTGCTTGAGGGGCTGGTTAGAGATTTTGAGGGCACGGGAATGGAAGCTGAGGCCCTCAATAGTGGGGGTTACCCTTCGCCAGCTCACCCAAGTGACAAGTGACATAACAGACGCTGCCAGAAGGGTGACAACTCGAGCACCGTAGGCTGCAGATGACGTATGCGACCCGCAATCGGCACGGCCTCACCCATGATACGGCAAAGATGGCTCTTTCAAGGGTGTGTGAAAGTACACGATGTGCGTTACTGGTGGTTGACACCGATGGCACCAAGCACGCTCGCCCTTGGATTCTGACGTGATCCAATGAGACGGAGTTGCGGGCCGCCTGCGCCTCAAGCCATAAAAGTTTCTTCATCCAACCGTCTGCAAGTATCCTTCGCTTATGTTGTCTGCAGCAGGTGCAGGTCGGCTGCCGCTGACATCTGGTATTGCTGCAGCAGTCACTGCAAAGTGCAAACGTGCTAGGGCAAGGCAGGGTGACAGATGCGGCTAGGCCACAAGGCCGGGTTTTGCAGCTTACGTCCTTCGCCACCTCAGCGACCTCCCGTTCATGTGCACGCCCTTCCTATCGCCGCCACCACCTGCAGCCGCTACCGCCCTCGCACGATGGCTCGGAGGCAGCCGCACCGCCGCCGCCACCGCCATCGCCGCTGGTGCCGCTGCTGGCGCCGCCGTCCGCCAGCGCCGCGAGCAGCTGGTCGACGCTGGTGGCCAGCTCAGTCAGCTCGAACAGCAGCATCCTGACTAATAGATGCAGCGTGTGCCAGCGCAGCTGCGGTGCGACGGCCAAGGTAGCATGTGCAGCGTTGCAAAAGACGGCGGGCTGCGGGCCGGCGCGGTGCGCGTGTCGCAAGCGACCCGTGCCGAAGAAGCAATCATCAGCGGCGGGAGACATGCACGCGTGTGTCGGGGGGCTGCTGCCCCGCTCACCCGGAAGAGGCTGTTGTTGGGAGTGTTTGCGAGGATGCGCGCCCGCGTCGCGGGCCAGCCGGCGGGCCCGCCTCCCGCGCCTGGCCGCCCGGGCCCCGGCGGCGGCGCCATGGGCGGGTTGAGGTGCTGCGTAGGGTCCAGGGCGTCCTGGGTCACATACACCTGACGGGCAGGTGTTGCAACGGGGTAGGGGCGCGGAACTGGGGCGCGCAAGCGGAGTCATTAATTTAGCCAGCGGGGTGTTCACACATGGAGGGTGCACGTACAGGCAGGGACCGGCGCGCCAGCACCCTGCGGAGGCGGCGGCGGGCGGACGGCTGTGCGGCTTGCCCCCCAAATGGCAGCCCGGCAAGTGGGAGGAGAAGGCCTGCGCACCGTCTCCCATAGGTCCACTTGCTCATGAAGGATGGTGAGGTTGGCATCCATCTGCTGCCGCAGCCCCTCCCAACCCCCGTCCTCCGCCCCTGCAGCATCCAGCGCCCCGCCCCCGCC
>NW_014011655.1:6754-11838 GCF_000611645.1 Monoraphidium neglectum
CCGCAGCACCCGCCCCGCGCCCGGCGCCCCGCCTGCGGCGCCCGCAGCGCGGCGGCCGCGGCGGCGGCGACGGCCATGGAGCTGTCTTTGATCGCGCGCATCATGCCGGGCGCGTAGCGGCGCTCCAACACCAGCTGCATGGTCGCCCCATCTAGGGCCTGCTGCTGCATTAGGTAATGCAGGCACCACCACACGTGCACGCAGCCGCGCAGCGCGCCCATGACGCCGCTGATCTGCTGCCGCGGCAGGCCGCCCTTGCCGCCCTCCGCCCGCACGCCGCCGGCGCCGGCGCAGCACGCGAAACGCGCCGCGACCGCCGCCGTGCGCGGCAAGTAGAACGGGCGTCCGCATGCTTGGCCGACCAGCCGCTCTGCTTTCGACAGCTCCAGAGACTCCCCCAGTTTCTTCACTGCATCCGTGAATCGCTGTTGGCAGGCAACCATTGCAGACGCTTGCTCCGCTGCCGCCTGCTGCGCCTCCTGCTCTTTTTCGCTGGCCAGCACCCTCAACTGCACGCCAGGGATGGAGGCAGCACCGGCAGCAGGCGCGGCGCAGCCAGCGTCGTCAAACGCAGCGAGCGGAGCGGCGGCCGCCCGTGCAGCGGGTGATGCGGCATCAGCTTTGGCGCTGCTGCCATTCTGCTGCTCCTGCCGGAATGTCGGCTGCGCGTTCTCCAGTGGCGGGGGCTGCTGTGGCTGCTGCTGCGGTTGCTGCTGCTGCTGCTGCTGCTGCTGCTGCTGCTGCTGCTGCTGCGCGTAATCAGCCTCCTGCTGATCTGGTTGCCGCTCAACATGATCCTGCCCGCCGTGTCGCTGCTTGTCCTTCGCCGCCGCCACGGCCCCGTCCTGCGGCGTCGAACTGCCTGCCGCCGTCTCCGCCGCCGCCGCAGGCGCCGTCGCCGGCAGCCCCGCCCACGCCGCAGCGCCCAGCTCCGCCGCCGCCTCAGCCGCCGCCGCGAGCTGCCCGTATGCCTGCTCGCTGGCCGTGAGCGGGAAGCACAGGAGCGAAACCACGAAGCACAGCACAACACCCGCCAGCACCGACCCGGTGCGGTCGAGGGCGACGAGCCAGTGCCAGGTCTCGCGCTGCAGCGACGCGACCGAGACGACGACATACGTTGTGGCTATCAGCTTCCCCGTGTTCTCAAGTTTGATGTGCACCACGACAAGCTCCCCCAGGGCGGCCGCCAGCACCGCGCAGAGGGTCAGGACGACGGGAGACGCGCTCGCCGACGCGGCGTAGCCCAGGGCGCCGCCTTTGGTCCGGCGTGCGCGTGCAAAGGCAATTGATGGGAAACACGATTTCGACGCAGGCCTGCTGAGTCATCCCGCTGGTCGGTTCGTGGCCTCCGCCCAGTGATAGGGCGGCCGACGAAGCGGGGCAGACGGGTTCTTGTGCGCAGGGTTATGGCAGGCCCCGCAGGCAGGTGTGGAGTGCTGCATGCGGCACGTTGATTGCCGCGCACACGGCCCAAACGAGTGCATGCCCTGTCACCTGCGATTGTGCCCAGGCTGCGCTCTATGCCCTTGTTGGCGGCCTTGCCGATGATGGTGCTCGAGACGCTGATGTATGAGATGAGGACCCACTGCGCACGCTTGATCGGGCGAACGTGCGACGGTCGTTCAGCAGAGCTGGGCACGTAGGCACGCGCAAGTGAACAATTGTGTGTGTGCGCGCAGGCATCAAAAACCGTCCCTCAACCGCAGCATCGCCTGCCCAACCGCAGCAGCGAGGCTTGATGCGCCGCAGCCGCCCGGCTCGCCTGCATGCACTGCAGGGCGAAAGATCGTGGCAGGGGCAGCCGGCAGTGAGGGAGTGTGTTATGGAATGGGTGTGTGCCCGACTGCGGCGTGAAATGGCTGACGCCTTGCTGGTGTCGCACGCGTTAACCGCGTGCCATGCGGTTACTACCTCCTGCAGTTCTGCAGCTTCCCTGGCACTTCCACCCGCCGGCGAGCGGGGCGCACCTGTTGGAACTCGTAGTGGGCGGCAATGCTGGCGTGGGGCGCGGCCAGCTTTCCAAAGTATAGCAGTGCGCTGGGGACGGCCACACCCAGCCCCGCGCGCAGCATGTCGCGGTGATGCTGGCGCCACAATGACAGCAGCGCCGCCATGTGGCCCGCCGTCTCCTGTGCCCACTGCTGTTGCTACGTGCAGGCAAGGTTTGTTGGGCTGGTCAGTATGCGCTGCCGCGCAGCTGGCAATGTGCGCTGGTTCTGATCACTTCTTGTGTTCCTGCTGCGCGTGGTCGCTCACGCCGCACGCTGAGAGTTCAATGCGCGTGCCGCTATGTGCCATTGAGTATGGAAGACGAGTATGCTCGGCACGTCCATACCGTATACCGCAGGCAGCGCAACATCCTTCTCCGCTGTGGACAACGGAGTTGCAACGGGGCACCCGTGCATGTGTCCCGTTGACACACTTTGGCGCATCCTCGATGGCTCGACGGGTGCATGGGGCTGGTACAAGCTAGCCGAAAGTCAAACTTGAGTTAAGGGGCACGCAAGATCCAAGAAGGTACCGTGTCGCCGCCCAGTCAGAGTGATCTTGACAAGGGCGTCTGCTGTGCAGAGCCGCAACGCTCTGCATGCGGAATCCGCTACCCAATCCACGCACAGCCAGCATTGCTTGTTGAATGCTCACTTCCACATACAGCAAGGCAAGGCCTTGTAGGAATGGCAGACTGCCAGGGCGGACAGGTGAGCCTCCCGTGCAAGGATTAAAACGCCTGCAATGGATGCAACCGTCAGGCTGCCAGCTGCTGGCCTGCAGCTGGTCAGTGGCGACGGGAGTGCGGTGGGCCGCGCGGGATCTGTGCGCATTGTCTTGCCTGCCATGAACCTTGCGGGAGGCACGCGCCGGCTTGCTACCGCCCCTGCCCTACTTTGCCTTGGCACATGCCAGGCTGGTTGGGTTGAGAACACACCCGTCGAGCCACTTATAATCCCGACCCGCAGTCCACACAGGCATGCACAAACCAGCGGGCCTTGATGCAGCACAAGGGATCAAATGCCGGAAAGAAAAGGCTGCTGTGTAGGCGTCGTGCGTGCCAGCCAGGCTGCACGCCTGCATCCGTCTGCGCATGGATCTAGAAGGAAGCGACTGGGCGCTGGCAATGGCCCGGTATGGTGTGCTGGCAACGATTTCCAGGTCCGAAGCAGCCGGCGGTCTGCTGCCGGCTCGTTTTGGCTGTACAGCTTCCAGAGCCATGTTGCAGCTGAAGCTGACCACTGCTGCGCGGAGCGTCCGGCCTGCAGCAGGTATTGCTGTGCGCCGCTGGCCTGGTGCTCAAGTTACCCAGCCCGCTTCGGGTGCACTTCCTCAAGCTGCAAAGGATAAGATGCCTGTGACTACGTGATTACAGGGCCATACGTGGCGGCACAGAAAACCTTCTGCGATTACACCGCAAATAAGGCGACTCAGCATCAGGCTTGTGAGTGAGACAGATTGCGAACACTGCACAAAAGCACACCGTCATGCGCAGGCAGGCGCTCGTCACCGACGCCGGCTATGGTGCGGAGATCTATGTGGAACGAAAGGTGCAGAGACATGTGAGGCGAGCAGGTGCAGAGCTGTACAAGGCATGCACATGTGAAGACGGGCGCCAAAACTGCCCCGTGGGACCGCTTTCGTGACCAGGAGCCCTGCGGCAACAAACCTGCTGTCAGCAAGGGCGAAGCGACAACCTCGCTGAGCCGACTCGAGATAGAGGGGTGCTGGGAGCTCGGGATCTGAGCTATCCACGGTGGGGCCCCACAATGAGGGGCACAAGGGGCCGCAGGGAAGTGGCATGCGCAAAGCCTGTGCCAAAAGACACGGCCCACGGCATGCAGCAGCCTTGGCAGTGGGCGCCGACATGGGGGGAACATAGGCGCACACCCTGCAATCGGCATACGGCTTGAGGGGCGGCACTGAGCTGGGCGTGGCAGCACGCGGGCTAAGTCGCAGCCGTGTCTTGAGGGGTCGTGCTCAGAGGGAGTCTAGTTGAGGGCGTCAACTGCGATGCAATATAATGTACAGGTTGCATGAATGCAAGAATAAGCCAATGTGCAAAAGCCCAAGGAAGAGCAAATAACAGCGGCCGACCAACAACGTCGCAACAGCAGCGGGGCCGTGTGCGGCTGCCGCGCGGTCAATGAGGAACCGCCCCGCCGCCCGCCGCCCGCTGCCCTCGCCGCCGCCCCTGCTGCTCCTGTCCCTGCTGCCGCCCCTGCCGCCGCCCCCGCTGCAGCGGCGCGCCCAGCCGCCCGACCACCCAGCCGACCGGCCGACCGAGCCGTGAGAGCGCGCCAACCAGCCGCCGGTGCGCGCAGGGCCGGCACGCCAGGCCCGCGGCCAGCTGCGCGCCCGCGCGGCACGCGAGGCGCAGGCTACCGGCGAGGGCGCTGAGGCGCGGGAGGCCGATCAGCGGCAGGAACGCGACGGAAGACAGGCAGCCGCCGATGATGGCGCCGAGCGCCATGCCGCTGCAGGCCTCGGACGCCGCGCCCCTCGGCCAGAGCGCGACGACGGCCGAGTAAAGCTGCACCTGGGGGTGGCACGGGGTCAGTTGGGGTCGGTTGGGGTTGGTTGCGAGCCGTTGAAGCGCAGGTGGGATGTTGGGAGCAACTCGTTGAAGCGCAGGTGGGATGGTGGAAGCAACTCGCGACAAAGGGGCAGCGGTTTCACGAGGGCTGAGCCCTAGGAGCCGCCGGTCGAGGCAGCTGCAGCCGGTGCCTCGGCGCTGCGGCCCTTGCTCTTGTATAGCTCAGCATTATGGCCTGGCCTGGCAGGCGCCGACAGCACCGCTTGTGCTCCCGCCTCCATTCCTTACGCCCATGCCCGCCCACCTGCCAAACCGTTGTCGCATCAAAGCTGGACCGCACCTCCTCCGCCGTGCTGCACGGCAGCGCGAGCGGCCCGCGCCGCCAGAACCAGCCCGGCGCGGGCGCCAGGCGCCGCCGCATCATCGCGAGCGTCGCCGCGCAGCCGTCCGCCGCGACGAGCAGCCGCCAGCCGCCATGCAGCAGCCCCGCCCAGAACGCAGCGTCCCGCCGCGCGTCGCGCGCCCACCACCGCCGCGCGGCGGGGCCGCCGCCGCCGCC
>NW_014011654.1:0-11086 GCF_000611645.1 Monoraphidium neglectum
GTCGTGGGGGTGTGCAGAATCGGGGGGGAGTGAGCGAGGCAGGCCGACCGCTGCAGCTGAGGAGCGCGCGAAGCAGCGGACGTCGCACCTGGTCAGCCGCGCGGCAGGGCGCCAGCCTGCTGGGTCGGCGGCAGCAGCTAGGCGCAGCCACAAGCCTTTGGGACGTCATGCGGTTCGTTAGGGCCTGCATTGTTGCTCCTGATGCCGGGATGCGTGGCTTTCGACGTTCTGTGGCTTGCCCTGTTACGCGGAGATGCTCCGAGACGTGAAACTGATCTAAACTTTAGAAGAATGACTTGGGTCCTCGCACGATTGGAGCCTGAATGAGTCGGACCTCACCCCAGAGCGTAACTCAAAGTAACCCGCATCGAGATCTCCACTCAGCTGCCGGTTGCAGGAGGCTGCAATGCTGCGATGCAAGGCACACATAACTTGACATTGACATCGTTTTCGTCGGACAAGACTTCAACCCCTGCACGGAATCAGCGTGCCACCGCCACACCAGCAGCACAAGCATAGATCGACGGCGCGCGCGCCATGATGCGCTTGATGCAGACCTGCAGTCATGCGGCGCCAACGCGACGCAGCCTGAATGGGGGATCTACTGACATGCACAATGGGCCGCTGCGGCAGCCGCGGCGCCGCACAGCCGTGGTGTTGCAATGCAGCTGCGAAAAGAGCAGCAGCACCGGCAGCACCAGCGGCGCAGCCAGCTGCTGCAGCAGCCTCGACCAGGGCCTTCAAGCCAGCAGCAACCGGCGCGCCGTGCTCAGCGGCGGGGCCGCATCTGCAGCCGCCGCATTGCTGTTTGGCCCCGCGAGCGCGCTGCTCGGCGCCCCGAGCGCCGCGAGCGCCGCGGTGACTCTAAAAATTCAGTCAAAGACGAAGCTGCGGCCTGCCTCCCTCAAGGGCGGCTACCAGCTTCTTATCCCGGACTCCTACTCAGTGGCATACGACAGGCGAGGACATGCGGCCCGATTCCGATTCAGCATGACTGGGCCCCTTGCAGTTGCACCGCAGATTAGACAAGGGCTGCCGGCACATCCCCACCCTGCACGCGATCCAACCCCCGCTTTCTGTCGCACGCCGGTGCACTCCCTGGTGCAACCACCACCCGAACGACAGGTCTGACAGCCAGGACCCAACCCAATTCTTCGCTGGCAACTTCAAAACGTTTGAAACCGTGTCGGTCAGCAAGGTGCCCCTGGCAGACATAGGGCTGCAGGCGCTCGAGGGTGAGGCTGGGCTCGGGACGCTGCTTTCTGCGGCCGCCCGCTGTGACGGATTGCTTGGGCAGAATGCCTTGAATCGTGCACAAAAAGGCGCGTACGCACGCGTGCTTACGACACACACGTACATGCATGCACGCAATCGCAAGAGCGTGCGCATGCGTGTATGGACGGACGCACGCAGTCATGCATGCACACCGGATCTGCACCCGTGCAAATGCATGTCCACGCTCTCGCGCGTGTGCAGGCCAGGATGGTCTTGGTGGCTTGACCCTTGACGAGGTGGTGGATAAGCTGCTGGCAGATGTGCGCGATAACGTGAGTGACATGGTGTCGCGGCCACACCCTTGCAAGTCGACTGCGGTTGCGCGGCCCGATGGGCAACACGGGGGCCGCAGGCGCCACCGCCTGTTCAAGGCGACCGCCCCTCGTTGCACTGGCGGAAGTCCTGACTTTTGCCGGTCCCCTCTTTGCCAATCATTGATGCGCAGCAAAGCACGTTCGGCTTCAAGGTGCTCGCAGCGCAGCCGCGGGGATCGGAGCAGCAGCAGCCCGAGGAGGGCGCCGAGGCGGGCGTCGGGAGCGAGGCTGGCAGCGGCGCCAGCAGCAGCAGCAGCAGCAGTAGCAGCAGCTCGGCACCCGTGGGGCCGTTTTGGGATGTTGAGTGAGTGGCGAGGCCGAAGACCAGCAGACTCTTTGAATGATGCCCGGGTCCCATGCGCGACAGGCATGACATCAGCATGCAGTTGGGGTGGCTGATGCCGTAAACTTGGCGCAGTCAGGCTGGGTTCATATCCAGTGCAAAGCCATGCACGTGCCTCTAGTCCACTGCCAAGTCTGTGACGCCTTGTCGCCGCCCACGCACGATGACAAACAGCCCGCCCAGTCAGGGGTCCCCGCCGGCCGCACGCTCGCAGGTATGTCCACCAGATCTGCAGGGGACTCATCTCTGAGGAGTCTGGCGGCCGGCGGCGCTGCGTCACTGTCAGCGGCGACCGGGACTTGCAGGTCTGCCCGCGGGGCGCCTAAAATGTACAAGCTTGGGGCTATATTGGGACTTTTCAGCAGCAACCAGACCCTCGCGGCGCCGCTGCTCGTGTTTGCGCATCACGCGCGATCGCGCCCACGACCCCGCGTTACGCAACGCCGCGTCCGGGGCACCTCGCCGATTGCATGCAACAACCCCGCGCCGGTCACCAAACCCAGGTGGTGTCGCGGCACTATGTCGCCGCTTTCACGTTCAAGGGCCCCTACATGTACCTGGTCAAGGCGTCGGCGCCCACAGAGGAATGGGCAGGCGCCGCGCAGCTGCTGCTCGCGTCGGTCCGCAGCTTCGGCCTGCCGGCAGCTGCAAGGGCGTGAGGCGTCGTGTGCCCGCGCGGCGAACATCAGATGTACAGCAGTGTGCTAGATCTGTAACTGCGGACCCCTTGGTCGCGTGTGTTGATCGCCTGGGGCTGGCATAAGCAATGCAGATGCCAGCTCCTCCCCACGCCACCCGGCCGATGTGTGTGTGCTTTTGACTGCTCAAAATCTTTCCATCTGCCTGCGTCGCGTCAAGGCTCACGGATGCAGGAGGAACACGCGCCCGAACTGCGCCCCACAACCGAGCTCGGGACACCTGGTGACGATGGTAACCGCACAGCCGGGGGACGAGTGGCGCTTGCGACACGCACATTGTGCGTAAAATCTGAACTCATCTATCCTACTTGCTTCGTTGTGCGACTGCAGCGAGCATCCATCGCACGGTCGCCGCTCGATTCGGGTCCTGACATCACGGCGTGCGCGTTTCTGTGACCGGATAGTGGGCATGATGATGAGGAATGTCAGCGGGTAGGATCTGTGGGACCGCATGCTGGTATACACGTAGTGCGGCACAATGCTGATCCACTCGCCACGCGCAGGTCAAAAATGCTGCTTAGACCAGGCAGTAAGTCCGTGGCAATCCCCCAAAACTGCACCATTGCCAGCGGGCCTGCCCGCCCCTGCTGCAAGGGCGCACGGCCGCGCCGCAGCGCGATGACGACGCGCGCGACCGCGACCACCACAGCGGCGACGCCCGCAGCGCCAGCACTGCCCGCGACGGGTGACCACGTGCCAACGGCCAACGCGCGGCAGGCACTGTTTGGGGTCGCAAAGGAGCAGGTGCGGCACATGGGACTGATGACCTTCCACAGGCCACCCCCAGCACCCCGCATGCGTGCTTGCAAGCTTGTTCGGTGCAGCTGACGCGGCCGCACGGCGCCGCACCTCTCCATGTACAAACTGCACGCCGCTGACTTGGCAGCTGACTAGATGTGCCATCAAACCTGGCTGTAGGTGGAGGAGGTGCCGGCGCGGGTGGTGGGCGCCATCCCAAAGTGGTTGAGTGGATCCCTGGTCGTCAACGGCGGTGCGTGAGCCGCGGCTGGGGGGCTGGTTTGCGGCAAACAGCCTTTTTCGACAGATTAACGGCGACACTCATCAGCGCCACGCCCTGCGGGCACCAGCCTCGCACCATGCCGTGCCACGGCGGGGCGGCAGAGGCGGTCGCGGCGTGCACCTACCGGCACAGGCAATGGATCTGGATTGTGGTTGCGCTCGAGTGTTTTGTGTTTGTTTGCGGGCAGCAGGCAAGGGGCAGGGGGCGCAGCAACGAGGATGCCGCCTCCTTGGCTCAAACAGGTGGTGACTACTCTCAGATGACTCATTTGTTTGATGGTTACGCGCAGCTGGTCAAGGCACGGTTCAAGGTGGGGGCCATGAGGGTACTGCGGCGGCGCAGGGTTGTGCGTTTGTCTTCCGTCGCCCAAGAAGTGCGTGTGCGTGTGTGGGTGTGTGTGTTGAGCCAGCATGAGCTGCTGCCATGTATTGTCGGCATGGGGGATGGAGGGGGTTTTCTAGGGGCGAGGAAGGCGGGTGCTACACCCACATCTTGGCGCTCTGCAATCAAGGCAGCCCTATGGCGCCATGGCTAACCCAGCTGACAATCCCAAGCTCAAGCCCAAGGTTGTGTGCGCGCCTCGCCGCACACCCACCACCCCCAGGACGGCCAGGCGTGGGGGGCGCAGCGGTACATCGACACTGAGGCCTACAGGGCGTTCAAGAGGGAGGGTGAGGGCGCGCGTGCGGCGGCGGGCTGTCGCCCTCCCTGTGCACTTCCCCCTCCCCCATGTGCCTCCCGGCCTCCCTGCCTCCCTGCCTCCCTGCCTCCCTGCCTCCCTGCCTCCCTGCCTCCCTGCCTCCCTGCCTCCCTGCCTCCCTGCCTCCCTCTCCACCCCTCCCTCAGCCTCTCTGCCCCACTCAACTCACCACGCGGCCGCTCCAATCTCACTCCGCCGCCCCCAAAGGCAAGGTGGTGTACCGCGAATTCGCGACGCCACCCGCCACCTCCAGCTCCCTGGAGGCACTCCTGAGCGGCCTGAGGGACGTCGTGGCGGTCGTGACCGGCGCCACCAACACGACTGACAACGCCAGCGTCAGCCTCCACTCTGTCGGGCCCAAGGGGGGCCGCGGGCGGTGCGTTGGGTCGCTCTCTGCTCTCTGTCCGGCCCAAGGCGGGCCGCGGGCGGTGCGCTGGGTTGGCGCCGGATGCTGTTTGGGGCTTGTAGGGTCAATCAACCCTGCGCAGAGCAGCCACAGGCGTGGGAGTGCCTGCGCTATCCACAAGAAGCCTGTTATGGTCGGGGTGAGCACGCACGTGCTGCAAAACCCCACGCTGTCGACGCATGACCGGCTTCTAAACCATGTGCAAGTCGCAGGCGGCAGCTGCTGGCTGTGTCTGAGACGCCCAAGGCGTCCTACCTGATTGATCCCGACACCCTCGCCACAATCGGCCGGGTGAGGGCCCGGAAACCGCCCCGCTGGCCTGGAGCCGCCGCAAGCTTTGTCCGTTGCACCCACCAGCCCAACTGCAGAACCCTTGCCCGGCAGCCCACCCTCGCGTTGCACAGTAACCCAGGGCGGCGCGCCCGCCGTTGATTTGCAGCCCGCCGGCCGAAGCCACCCCAAGCCCCCGGGTCCGCCGCGCTCGCGCAACCTGCCGCTGCTGCCGCAGGCGTCTTTCCCGGACAAGGTCAAGGGGGACCTCACCACCGCGCACCCCACCATCATGGGCGACGGCACTATGCTCAACTTCACGCGTTCTCTGCCCTTTGGCGGCTTCCACATTTTCAAGCAGGCGAGCGCAGACCCCCCACCTGCTCGACGCTTTCATATCTGACAGCTCGAGAGCCGCGCAACCAGTTTGTCAGCTGGGGGTAATGGGAGGTGGTGCATGCGTGACAGCGACGCCCACCTGCTGCACCCCGCGGCTTGCCGCTGCCTGAGCGCTCGCGCTGCAGCTGCAGCTGCACACATGCTGTCGTCGCTGTCGCTGCTGCAAACACAAACAACGTTGCTATTGATATGTTGGGGCCCATGCTCGCCATTTTCACCCCTGCACAAAATTTACCTCCACATTGCATGAACCCGCCGCAGGACCCCGAGACCTTGAAGCGGACAGAGGTCGCGTTCGTCGCCGACCGCCGCCCCCTGACGCCCGCCTGGCTGCACGACTTCCCGTCGACTGACGAGTGAGCCGCCGTGCCCGCCGCGCTGATCCGTTTTTGACTGGTCTCCTGCCTCTGCGCGTGCGGACCAATATCACATGCGCCATTCATGTCCATGTTCAGCCTCGTTCCTGCCACAAACATGTTGAGCCCAGCCCCTCTCCACTGTACCCGGCTCTCCGTTTGGCACATGGCCACGCGATGACGTTAGCTACGCCGTCATCATCGAGCACCCGCTGTACATAAACCTGGGCTCCCTGCTTTTCGGGAACCCCCGCCCCTACGTATTCATGGACTGGCAGCCAGAGGACGGCACCCGCATTACGGTCGTGCGCCTGGACGGCAGCGAGGTGAGCCGCGGCCGAGATGCCCGAGGAAAAGATTGCGTTGTTCACATGCAGATGCATGGCCGCCGCCGCTGCTCCTGCCGCCTGGAGAAATGCGCTTGCTTGGTAGTCTTTTCAGCGCCGGGATCCAGGTGCCAGGCTGCAGTGGAATGCCGGCCAGCCAAGGGGGAACCGGGTGGTCGAGCAAGGGCGCTGCGCTCTGAATTTGGCGCAACCTGACCTCAGGGGGCTCCAGCCCGCAGCACCGCGTCACCAGCACTGCGGCGAGCCTGCGCACATCCCGCGTGTCACTCGGGCCAACTGCTCGCGCTTCTCGCCGCCGGCGCCGCCCCTTTCCTGCCCCTCCACCGCAGCCGCAGCGCGTGTTCGATGCGCCGCCCTTTTTTGTGTTCCACTACGGCCAGTGCTACGAGGCCACCGCCGCCGACGGCTCGCGGCAGCTGGTGCGCGGCGCTCCCTGTTTCACGCTTCGTATTGGTCCTGCAAACATGCGCGTCAGATTGATACCTGAGCATATGCCATAGCCAATCCTTTTCTTGGCACGTGACAGCTACCACAGAACTGCTCTTTGAGGGGCTCGCCTGGCTCATCCATCATCAGCCATCCAATGCCTTTATCCACATGTCTCAGTGCCCCTCCATTTTTGCTCTCCTTTACATTTGCTCATCACCATCCCTCGCTATGCTGGGTTTGTCCCTCAACCCCACCCAGCGTGCTGCCCACCCTGCGTGCTGCCCACCCTGCGTGCTGCCAACCTTGCATACTTCTTAACCCCAGGTTGTGGACATGGCGGCCTACGACGACCCCACCATCCTCAACGACCTCGGCCTGCAGCCACTAAAGGAGCCCCAGCGCCAGGTCAGCATAACTGCACGCCACCAGGCCCCTGAGACGCGGCGCCGCACTGCTCGCGGAACGCGGCATTGCGTGGCGTCAGGGATTGCGTGCATGCAGGGTGCCACGGCTGAGGGTTGTTTTTTCCGGGGGGAGGATGGGCTCCCTGCTTTGATCCATCAACCATACTTTCTCCAGGTGGCAGCACGCTTCTTTAACATTTCGCAAATGCCTGTGGGCGGGCTGGACCCCACCTCTGTGATCCAACTCGCTCGCCTTTCGCGCCCTCTTGACGCCGCCCAGGTGTCTCAGAGCTACTACAAGCGCCTGACCATCCCCCTCAGCGGCCCAGCCACCTCCTTGGTCAGTCGCGAGCCGCCCCCACCTTCCTATGCCACCCGGTCCTCCGTGCCCTGCCGCCCCGTCTCTCGCCCCGCTGGCCGGCTGCCCCAAACGTGCTGCGCCAACCGCATCCGCTTTCTTGTCCACCAGCAATTCAGCTGACCGCCTTCGTCCCCCCCCTGCCTCCTTGCCGACCCCCCGCAGCCCGCGCCCACCCCGCTGGCGGCAGACCCCTCGGCCAACGATTTTTGCGAGTTCCCGGCCATCAACCCCGCCTTCAGGGGCCGCCCCTACCGCTACGCCTATACGCTGTCGGCCGTGCGCCCCACCAACATGGGCAACGCGCTGAGCCGGATCGACGTGGCGACCGGGGAGACGCTGACGTGGCACCAGCCGGGCGCGGCGATTGGTGAGCGGGACCTCTGAGCTGCAGGAGGCATGGCCCTGTTTTGGAGCCGCTCGTCGTGTCTGGCCGGCTGCTGCCTATGGGCTTGTCTCCTGGCTCGGCCGGTCCTTCCCATGTCGGCGACGGCGCGATGTGGGCGGAGCGGGAGGGGGACACACACCGCCTCCACCCGACGCGTCGCTGCCCCCGCATTCCTGTGCCCGCCCGCACGCGCGCAGGCGAGCCGCTGTTCGTCGCAGCGCCGGAAGCGGCCGCAGAGGACGACGGGGTCGTGCTCGCGCCTGGCGCGGCGCCAAATGGCGGCGGCTTTGTGGTAGTGTTGGATGCGAAAACCATGGCGGAGCTGGGGCGCGTCGAACTGCCGTTTGAGGCGCCTTACCGCTTCCACGGCATCTGGCTGGACGGCCGGGAGTAGTGGGTCGGCGGCGGACGCCTGTTGAGACTGCTTTTTCTTTCTCGTTTTTGTGGTTGGCGGGATGTGCGGGGGACAAGCAAGGGGGTGGGTCTGGTGTGTGCAGCTGCCGCACATGCGTGAGTGCCTGGCCATGCTGCTCGGACTCAGCGCTGCGACGCTTTGACCGAGATCCTCGCCTGTGACGGCCTTGGAAAGAGCATCTCATCAAGAAATGCGCAGGTGGCGGCCGGCGTTGCATCACTGCTGGCAGGCGTCGGCTGATGCCGTTGGGGTCAAGTCGACTCTTGCCCTTCGACACGCCAGATGGGCGGGTCGGGCGGCGACTTCATTTTGACTTCAATATGCGTTGCGTGGCGTTGCGTTTTGCACGCTGAACAGCGAATCAAACGACGTGCTAGCAATCATCTCAAGCCTGGCACCCACTGAGCAGAGCGCAAAATGATGCAGCAGCTCCCAGCTGTGTGCTATTGTCAGGTGGGAAAGCGCCGACCAGGACATCAACAGCTCTCTCCAGGCACGTGGATGTGCCAACAAAGCTGAATTCCAATCGCCTCATGCATCAATCCAGGTCGCGGTGGCCAATTGTGTAAGGGGCATCTTGCCAAAGCGCCCGGGCGCAGCCACTCCCGGGCTACTGGCGTGGTTGACCGCAATGGCGGCTTTGTGGCGTTTGCTCTGGGCTGTGCAGCGGCCCTGCTTAAGTCTGCATTTGTTTCTAGGTACAGCTCCTGGTACAATTGTGATACCGGTGCAGAAGGCTTGCGAGTGATCTTGGAGGTGATTCGCAGTGGTTCCACTTTGTGCAGCTTCCTGACAGCGATGGTAACATATGCTACCATCGCGTGAGGATCGACCTTCCGCACGCTTTCGCTCCCACCATAATTTCGTCAGGCTTGCTGAAGCAGATCTTGGCGCTCTGTGTCTGAGCAGGCCTGAAGATCGCTGGCTCCGCACCCGGCACACACATCTTCCAGAACATTTACCCGTGCTTGCTTTGTAGAGCCCTGACGTTGGGGATTGGTGTGCACTCGCAGATGCGCAGTGGCGCCCGACAGCTTGTCGGCGCGCACACGGCCAGCGCAGCGTGCCGCGGGTCGCCGCTAGCCGCCACTCAGGCGGGCCGGGAGACGGCGGATCCGCAGGCGCCCATTCCAGCCGGCGCGCCACAAAGCGCGTAGGGGCTGGGCGTGGCGGGACGCCGGCGGGCGCCGCGCCGGCGCGCGGGCCGCTATGGCGCAGCAGCGGGAGGTCATTGACACGGTCTCCAAGGTGAGGCTCCGGCGCCAACCCATTCCCTGCAAACCCACACATTTCTTCTGCGCATGAGCCGTGCTGCGCCCCGACCGCGTCAAGCTGCACGCGACACGCCCAATTCTGCAGCCGTGCCGCGGCGACCCCGTGGCGTCTTCGATGCCGCCTGCAAGGCGCTGCTCGCGACGCACCTGCCGTCGCGAACGGCCCCCGCGCGGCTCCCAAACTGGCAGGCGTGCGCGTACGGGGACTTTGACGCCCTGCGGCGCTACGTGGAAGCTGACCCCACTTGCGTTAACGCGCCGGACGAGCAGGTTTGTTGACGTGGCTCAGAGGCGTGCTTTGGGGGCCGGGGGGCTGCCGTCGGCGTTCGTGCGCCATCACAAGGGATCAGACATGCCAACGAGCGGTGCCGGCGCGGCGAGCCAAGTAGTGTGCAGACGCAGGTCAGAGCAGCGGCAGTAACGTCGCCTCTCCCGTCCCCGGGACTGCCGTCGATGCCGCTTCGAGACATGCGCCCGCCTCGTAACACTGTCAAGCGGCGCCCGCCTTGGCTGCCGCGCAGGGCTACATCCCCCTGCAATGGGCCGCCCTCAACAACCGGGTCGCCGAGTGCACGTACCTGCTTTCCAACGGCGCCGACATCAACGCGGCAGACTCCACCGGCCAGACCGCGCTGCACTGGGCGGCGGTGCGCGGCAGCCTGCCTGTGCTGGAGACGCTGCTGCGCAACGGCGCCGACGCGGGGCTGGAGGACGCGAGGGGGTACACCATATGCCACGTGGCCGCGCAGGTGTGCGGCGCGGCTTGCGTGTGTCGTGCGCCGCGCGTGGGCGGCCCGCGACGCGCCGGGGCCCAGGGCCGGCAGTTTGCGGGGTTGCTGGAGGCGGCAGGTGCTTCGACACTGGGCCGGCGTCGGCTTTGGGGCGCTCCTTGCGAAGGCCCGTCAAGCCCTCATGCGGCCGTGCTTGGCATGATTTTGTGTCGCCTCTTACTGTGTATATGATGTGCAGTACGGCCAGACCGCGGTGCTGTTCCACTTGGCCATCAAATGGGGCGTCGATGTGGACTCGCCAGACAGCGACGGCCGAACGCCGCTGCACTGGGTGCGTGGCGCGGCGGCTGCCGCCCGGCGGGCCGCGGCCTGGGGGGTCCGGGTGTTGCGCCAGAACCGCCTCTGCTGCGCTTGGTCCTGCAGGGGTGGGGCCGCAGGGCCGACACATTGCTGGGGTTGGTGCCTTGACACCCTTGCACGCTGGGCCCCTGGTTCGCTCCGTCGAGGGCCGATCGTCCTTCCCCGGTCGTCCCCTTTGCTGGCTGCCCGCTGCCGCTGACAAGGCCCCCTGCGATGCCGCGTCCCTGCAGGCGGCCTACAAGGGCTTTGCTGACGCGATCCGGCTGCTGCTGGTGCTGGACTGCCGCTACAGCCTGCCCGACAAGGAGGGCTGCACGCCGCTGCACTGGGCCGCAATCAAGGGCAACGGCGAGGCCTGCACCGTGCTCGTGCAGGTGGGGGGCGCTCGGGAGAGGGGGCGGGCTGAGGGGGAGGAGGCGTGAGATGTCGCCTGGCCAGGGGCGCAGCTGAGCCGCTGTGCCTGAAATTGTGTGTGTGTGTGTGTGTGTGTGTGTGTACGTGCGTGCGTGCGCGCGCACCTGCAAACGCGTATGCGTGCATGTGCCACCTCTGCAACATGACATCTGGCGCGGCAGCAGCATCAGCCGCGACCACCAGC
>NW_014011653.1:0-6200 GCF_000611645.1 Monoraphidium neglectum
CCCGCGCGCACACCTCCCTAGGTCTGGCAGGAGCGCACCTGGCTCTTGCCGCAGCCGGTGCGTGTGGCGGTGACGGCCACCACCGGCTTTGCGGAGCGCAGCATGCCCGCGTGCCACGGCAGCATCACGACAGCGGCGCCGGCGGAGCGCACGCGTGCCGCCAGGGCCATCACCTCCGAATAGGATATGTCGCTGCGAGGTGGTGCACATGGCGTCATGCATGCACCAGTGAGGAAAGGTGGTGCAGATGAGTCAGTGGTATTTCAGTCGCCCGCTGAGAGATTGCGGCCGCTAGCTGACAAAGTTGCTAAGAGGTTACAAATGCCTCAGCGCTGGCGAACTGGGCGCGATGCGCTTCGCTTGCCTGTAGGCCAATATTGCCTGTGTGACGCCCTGCTCCCTGATGACGTCATCGACCTCAGCCTCGGGCCAGATGGGCAGCCCCTCTGCAGAGGTGTGGCGACAGGCAGCGAGGACAGGGCAGCAGGGCCGGCGGGCACGGCGGGGGCACAAAAAGATAAAGTTGTTCCCAGAAAGCAGGGCGCCCGCGTGCGCAGGCAAAATCGTGTGTGCCTGGTACAGCGCATGGGTACGTCAACAGGAAGCGGAGTGTGTCGACTGCCCGCAACCCTCTGCAGTAAATCTCATCAGTCACCGACCTGATGATCAGCCACCATGCGTGTCGGTGGCCTTTACGCGGCACCAGCATCCCGGCCGCAACACCCCCTTGCCTGCCCACCTGGGTACTTGGGCCCGGCGAGGGCGGCCGGGTAGCGTGCGCTCGCGATGTGGGGGATCTGCGCATGGGTGAAGCCCACAACAGTGTCTGATGCACGGGGGCCGCCGCCACGGAACAGCGTGTTGAAAGTGTGATAGTCCTGTCGGGGGGGGGGAGAGGTGGTGAGATATTATTAGAGCGGATCCACACACAGTGTGACAGAAGATCGCGTGGCTTGCTCGCATTTCAGGGCGTCGGAGCGGGCAATCACTCGCCATGCACGTGAAGAAGACCCCAGCACAGAGCAGCCCTTAGGAGGAGGTGCATTGCGCTACGTGCTGGAAAGGGCGTCACACTTGACTTCGCTTGTGGGTGCCCTATCCAGGTTCCTGTGTCAGCCTGTGCGCCCATCAGGGCACAACCCATCCGGGACCCTCCTGAGGAACAGAGATATGACCCACCCGGCCAGCAGCCCCCAGAATCAGTACGCGCTCCTCGTGGCGCATGTAGCCGTCGCGCCAGTTGACGTGGATGTCGGGGTCCCCGTTGGCAGCCATGAAGTCCAAGGAATCGCTATGCCGTGGTGGACTTGTTGAGGGGCCTGCGTGCCATGTGGGGGGTCGTAACAACATCACAGGTGGCGGAGGAAGGCAGCTCGCAAATTGTGGACGCGGGGTGGTGGGCGGCGGGTCAGCACGGATCAAGGTCGCTCAAAGATGGCGTATGCAAAACTGGCTTTCACATGCACGTCTGCTTACCCCTGGGATGCACAACAAACACAGGCTGAATTGCAGGCGGTGGACGCTGACCAAGTGCGCCACGTCATGCCAGGGGCACCCGCCAGCGCCGTATC
Organism: Monoraphidium neglectum; assembly: GCF_000611645.1. Taxonomy (NCBI): domain Eukaryota; kingdom Viridiplantae; phylum Chlorophyta; class Chlorophyceae; order Sphaeropleales; family Selenastraceae; genus Monoraphidium; species Monoraphidium neglectum. The sequence continues at coordinate 1,572 of NW_014011653.1, forward strand.
GGGGCGACGCGTGGTGCTTACCCGCAATTTAGTAAATGTGTGGATCGTAGCAATAGACGTGGTCCAGCTTAAGCTCCCAGCCGAAGGCAGAATCCCGAAACAGATTGCGACACTGATCAGATTGTCGCGAAGGAGTGAATGTTTGTGAATTCAAACTGTGAGTAGAAAAGTATGGCTAATATGAGCTGTTGATTGCCGTCTCAGGCCATTCACGCCCGCGGTGGAGCCCCAAGTGGCTGAGCTGGCGAAGAGAAACACTGCGGTGCTTGGTCGCACGCATTCAATGGCTGCCCCTAGCATGCAGCGGAGTGCAGGATAGTGCCATCATGCTTTTCTAAAACAGGGTGGTACCCACACACCGCGCAGATGCAAGCGCCCTCCATTCAACAGCCTGCCTTACTAATCTTGAGTCAGGCCCTCAGTCGCCACACAATCCCGATGGCCATGCCCCAGCCATGCACACAGCGCACTACCTGCTTCTTGGTCGACCTGATCAACATGCATCAATTGCGGGCTGCTGCAGCCTGGTCATGCGGGTGGCCACATGAGAATGCAGCGCGCTAGCAGCTGTTGCCAAGTGATGCCATACAAAGGCTTGGCTCTGCAAAGATTTCTTCACCACCCTGAAGAAACATGCTGAGCTGGGCCCACTTGGCCAGGCTGTCCAGTCAACTGCGCGTGTCCGCAAGGTTGTACAAACTTGGGAGGCAACATGCTCACCAGCAGTGCCCAAACGCTTATGACATGGCTGGCGAAGGATGCAAAGGTATAGCAAAAGATATCTAGTCGACGAGTGGAGGATGGGGACCGCCACTCGATTCCAGTTCCAGTCCAAATTCAGTGCGCATGCTGCGGCAGTCTCAGAGGCGCGATGTGTCAGGTTTGTCATGTCAAGCTCATGAAGGCAGTTGAGCAAAGCGGCTGTCAATCCACTCGGATTGCAACTTTGTTGTGTAGTGCGTCACGAAACTCTTTCGGGCGCGTGAAAGCTGCAGTAGATCACCCCAAGCTTCTTGTGCGAACACTCAGCCGGCATCGTGGCTGCTCCATAACTCAAAATTAGCGATGGCGACGGCTGATATTGAGGGGCCGCTGCTTCAGCAGCTGGATCGCGACGGCGCGATAGCGGACTCTGGGGACTTTGCAGCGGCCAATGGCTGGGAGCATAACGCAGTGGTGGGAGTTATCAAGAGCTTGGAGGCGGCCGAGATGGTGGTGACGCAGGTGTGCGCCAAACCACGCGCCGCTGCAGTGCTGCGCTCGCCCGATCCTGCGCTGCACTGAGCGAGCGGCGTTGAATGGTATGCAAACTGGCAATGGCAGCACCAGACTGTCCTTCGCTACTCATCAATGCCCATATGCCGCCCATGCCTCTGTGCTCATCCCGCCTCACACCCGTTCCCAATCACCACCACCGCGCCCCCACCCGCTGCAGGACATCTCCCACTCAAAGCATGTAGTGCGGCCCGACGCGGAGGCGTATGCGACCGCGGGATCGCCCGAGGCGCAGGTGTTTGCGGCAGTGCCGCCAGAGGGCGTCACCCTGGCGGCCCTCAAGGCGGCGCTGCCCGGTGACGTAGCTGACCTGGGCTTCCGGCAGGCCATGCAGCAGAAGTGAGCGAGGAGGGGTGCGGTTTGGCAGCTGGCCGCAACGCGGAGGGTTTTCGTTATTGATGTAGGATACAATTAAATGCGAGCAATCAAGGCGTTGTAGACCCTGCGTGCGGTGGCGGTGGCTTGACCCTGTTTCGCAACCGGCTGTTGGCCGTTTTGCCCGCAGCAGGATGGCAGAAGCCCAAGGTCGGTGCTGGCGGGTGTGAAGCGCCGGCCATGCCCATGCTGACTGCGCCCGTCCCCACTGCTACGCCCCTGCAGATGGGTGGCCACCGACAAGAGCAGTGGCGAGCCGCGTGTTGTGCGCAAGGTGGAGTCCATTGTGGACACAGTCCAGCAGCAGCTGCAGACGGTGAGGGCCCCAGGGCACAGGACTTGGAGTGCGGGCGCACGCGCGCGTGCGTGGGTGCCTGTGTGCGCGTGTGTGTGTGTGCGTGCACACGCGCGCGCATGTGAATACGTGAGTGTGTGTGGCGAGGGTGTCCGGGTGGAAATCAAGGATTGTGGTCCAAGGAGGGTTTGGGGTCGGCGCATCGTGGCAGCACAACGGACTGCTTAGGAGGCAGGACGGATGTCACGCTTGGCGCTCTGCAGCGGGGGTGAGCGCCTGCTACCCGGTGGCTGAAATGGCAACTGCCACGGGCCCCTTGAGCGCAGCCCCAGCGTTGATACTGGGGTCAAGATTCAAACCAATCACCACATCCTGCAAATGCACCGCAGCTGCTGTCTGGTGGGGACCTACCTGCGGCCGACCTGGAGGCTCTCACCAAGAAGCGAAAGATGCTGCAGCTCAAGTGGGTGCTGCACGGGGCTGTTCCGGGCTCACCGGTGCCCGAGCACGTGCAACATGCTTGCATGCTGGCATTTGCTCAGCAAGGCTGCAGGAAGACATACGTGACACCTTGCAGTGCGGCTTGTGATTCTCAAGGGGTCTGTGATATGAGGTTGCTGGTGCAGCAGCGCCCTCTCGCCTTGCGCAGGGTGGGAACAAGAGTGCTGATGGGAGGCGCTGAGTGGGTGCAGCTAACTGCCTTGCCCAGTCGTTCCAGTCAGCGCACCTCGCTCCCCCGGCTGGCATCGCCGACCCTTCCTCTCTCACCTACCCCTACACACTCACACGTGCGCAGCTCCTGGAAGACGTTCTCTTTGTCAAAAGGGCCCAAATTTGCGCTGCAGCGGAAGAGGCAGGCCACAGAGCTCACAGCAGAGATGATTGCCAAGTGAGGCCCAGCCTTGTGTGTGTATGAGTTTGTGCAGAGGGGGGGATCAGGGGCCCTACTGTAAGTGGCTATCAGAGTTGTGGGCTTTGCTCTGCTGGGCTTGCCTGGCAGCAGGCTCGCCCGGAGCGCCAATGAGGCGTGCTCCGCAACAGGGCCAGCACCAAAGCGGCACAGGCCTCATGTCCTGCACCCGGTGCACAGCTCGTCTGCTTCGCTCACTTGACCCTGTTCAACCCCCCCGCCCCACCCCCCCCCTCGTCACGCCAGGGGCACCTGGCGTGACCAGGAGTTCAAGGACTACAACTTCAATGCGCTGGGGCTGCCGCCAAACGGCGGGGCCCTGCACCCCCTGCTCAAGGTGGGGGGCTGGGTGCGGGGGGCGGGTCGGTAGGTCTCCCAGCGAGGAGAAAGCGGCTGGTTGCCTGTGCCACCCCACCAACAGGCTGATGTGTGCATCCCGCCAACTTATGGGACGCGGCCCAACCCAAGTGGAACCCGCCGAGCGCGTCATTCAAGCCACTCATGTACCCCACTCACACCGCACAGCAAATTGCACTGTACTGCATCGCGGCGCCTTTCGTGCGGCCCCCCTCCGTTGGTTTCCCTCACCACCCCTGCTGCCCCCCCTCTTGCGCCCCAGGTGCGCACCCAGTACCGCAAGATCTTCACGCTCATGGGCTTTGAGGAGATGCCCACCAACAATTACGTGGAGTCATCCTTCTGGAACTTTGACGCACTCTTCCAGCCGCAGCAGGTGCGCGTGCGGGCGCGGGAAAAGGCGTTCTCAGGCTTGGGTGCGCGCATCTGCATGTGTGCATGCGTGTGTGCACGTGCATGTGTTGACGGGCAGTGCTGTACTGCAGTGTGTTTTCAACTGTGATGGCGCTTCCTGGCAGCAAGTCCTGGTACCAACCGCTACAACCACCACCCCCGCCCCTGCCGCCCGTTCCCCCCTCCCCGCAGCACCCCGCGCGTGACGCTCACGACACGTTCTTCACCACGCGGCCCGCCACCACAGACACCTTCCCGGAGGACTACCTCGCACGCGTCAAGGTGCGCACGCGCGTGTGTTTTGGAGGGGGGCGGGACATAAGCCAGGGGCTTCTTGCCAGCCAGCCTGGTTTGGCGCGAGTGGTGGTGTTGCCGTGCATGCGCCGTGCGTGGTGGTGCCGTGCGCTCGAGGCCGAGTGATGCTTTCATAATCAAAATCGTTGAGCCTTCTCTCACCCAGTGAGGGCATGATAACACATTTTTGCTGACGGCCTCGTGTCTGGTTTGCGGACTGTGTGCTGCGTTTTGATGCTGACAGCTCTCTCCTGAAGCACACGCTAGCCAGCATGGCTGCTTGGGACATACATGAGTGCAATGGCACACATTCATTGCGATTACATGCATCAATACTGCACCCCCCTCCCAGTCTGTCCACGAGCACGGCGGCTACGGGTCTGCTGGGTACGGCTACTGCTGGAAGAGGTGTGCGCGCGCGCGTGTGTGTGTGGGGGGGTGTCGATGCGCACACATGTGTGTGGGTGTGTGTGTGTGTGCGGAAGAGTGCGTGTCTGTGTTACAATGTGGACGTGCTTTCAAAGCTGAGACAAGGACTTGCCAGTCTTGGCTGCGCCCACACGGCCCGCCTTACAAACTTGGGCCGCTTGCAGCAGACGCCCCCCCAGTGTACCCCTCGGCTCAGGCTCGCCATCATCACGCCCTCAACAATCATGTGCCCCGCATTGCCCACAAGTTGGTCACCTCCCCTCCTACCCCTGTAGGACACCTTTACCGTCACTCCTCACCA
>NW_014011653.1:6376-10445 GCF_000611645.1 Monoraphidium neglectum
AAAAAAACACCACCACCAGGACCGAGGCCCAGAAGAACCTGCTGCGCACCCACACCACCGCCGTCAGCAGCCGCATGCTGTACAAGCTGGCGCAGGAGGGCTTCAGGCCGGCCAAGTACTTCAGGTGGGGGCGCATGCATGGTGGGAGGCAAGCAAGGCCTCCTACCTGAAGGGGGGGTGCGGGAGGGTCCTTGGAACAGCAGGCTTTCGGTGTAGAAGGAGCGTCGGCACGCTTCGCCGCAGCCCCACCCCCTGCCCCCTCTTTCTGAGAGCAGGCGCCTGGGCAACACGGGCCCATCCTGCAGCCATGCCCGCGCCTGGCGTGCCCAAGTCGTGTTTCTCAAGCGAACCCGTCACAATGACGGCGCCCTCCGCATGACACCATGGCCTTGCAGTTTGATCTATCGCCTCTGTCGCACCATTGGCCCTGCACACGCACGCGCGCACACGCACACACACACACAGACACACACACACACACACACACACATACACACACACACACACACACACACACACACACACACACAGCATCGACCGCGTATTCCGTAACGAGGCGGTGGACAGGACGCACCTGGCAGAGTTCCACCAGGTGGAAGGTGAGGGGGCGGGCAGGAGGGCGGGCGTCTTGCAGCGGGAGGTGCGAGCGTCGAGAGTTTTGAGGGGCCCATGGTCCCTGCCTTGGCCGCAGAGCCATCACGCCACTGCCCAGCTGGCTCTCAAGGACCCCCGTGTCTCCTGATGAGTGGCAAAACCTCGAGGCCGCCTCGCCGCCCTCACTCCCTGTCGCCTGAACGGCCCTCCCCACCGGCCCGCGTCCCCACGCTCATGCATCTCCCCCCGGCCCCAGGCCTGGTGTGCGACCGGGGGCTGACGCTGGGTGACCTCATCGGCACGCTGCGCGAGTTCTTCAGCAGGCTGGGCCTCACCAAGCTGCGCTTCAAGCCGGCGTTCAACCCCTACACGGAGCCCAGCATGGAGATATTCAGGTGGGGGAAGGGGGCCATGGTTGCACGGGGATGGGGGCAAAGTGGGCACCATGATCAGAGAGCGCCGGCAGCGCAACAGCCATGTAGGAGGGGGCGCGTGCGCCTGTGCGGCTGCTTCGTCGCACGCCAGAGCGCCGACCCACTGCTGTCCCTCCGCCGCGCTCCACACCGCCCTCCCCCAAACCATGTACTCAATCTTATCCACTCCAACCCCACTCGCCCTAATCCATTCCCCTTCGCTGCATCCGCTCGTCAATCCCTCCTTGAATCGCCAGCTACTCGGAGCAGCTGGGCAAGTGGATCGAGGTGGGCAACAGCGGCATGTTCCGCCCCGAGATGCTGGAGCCCATGGGGCTGCCGCCAGACGTGAGAGTCATCGCGTGGGGCCTCAGCCTGGAGCGGCCCACCATGATCCTCTACGGCATCGACAACATCAGGGACCTCTTCGGCCACAAGGTGGGGGGGGGGTGAGGGGGCGGTTGGGGGGGAGGTGGAGGGTAGGGGCCGCCAAGCTCAATCCCACGCCCAATCCCACGCCATCGGTTGAGAAGTGAGGGATTGTTGCAGCAACGCAAGCCCCCTGCTGTCTGGTTGAGTGCCCTGGGCACACGCTAACCTTGTACTTTTCTTCTAGTCGGGCTACCTCCTCCCGAGGGAATGGCGGTATTCGCCATAGCTCAAGTAGCTCAGGCCCTTCGTTAGCCGCGATCCCTCCTTTGTGCCTGTCTTTCGGCCAGCGCCCCCTGCCCCTCACATTGCACCCCCCTTCTACTGTACCCCCTTCCACCTGCAGGTGAGCCTCAATGTGGTGCGAACCAACCCCATCTGCCGGCTAGGCTGGTAACGCCGAGGCGCGCCCACAGCGGCAATGCCATCGCGCAACAAACAGCAGCAGCAGCGGTGGAGGCGGCGACGGGCGCGAGTGCGTCAGAGGCCCGGGCTACGCCTTGGACAAACCCCCTCTCTTGTTGTCCCCCGTGTCTTGTATTCTTGTCAGCTGGCATCGCCCCGCAGTCTGTTATTCAACTGGCCTGGCGTTCACACCTATCAATGTGTGACATCACCCATCACAACTGTGTTACCAGCGCGAAAAGCGCGTCTGCATGTAACGCGTCCTGGCGTAACAGGACACACTCGTCCTGTTACTTCGCAAAAGTGGGTCGGCAGCACGCAGCCGCCGCAAGCCGGAGGCCGCCTGCGCTGCAGCGCTGTGCCGCCCGGTGTGTGACGCGCAGTGCTGCCTCCACTCTGCTGCTGCTGGCGTTCTTGCAAGCACGCCAGCAGCAGCAGTGGCCTGCAAGTAAGGAGGGGAGCGGGGTGCCTGTACCAGGCGCCGGAGCTTCCCCTCCGACAAAGGCTTCCTGCCTGGATTTTGAGAAAGATAGGCCGCCAGCCAACGGCAAGCCTGCAGGACAGTCAAATCAAGCTGGCACAGCCAAAGGAAGGGGACGGAAGGGACGTACAAGGTGTGCAAACGTGCAAGTGTGCAGGCAGCGGGCGCTCGCAAACAGCAAACAGGGTTCTTGAGCAGCAGTGGGTGAGAGGAGCGAGACGACACCCGCCTCCCCAGTCCAGGGGGCTCTGGGGACAAAGAAAGTAGACGTGGCAGCAACAGCAGCAGCAGCAGCACCCAAGACAGAAGCCTCAGCACGGCCCAAGCCGGCAGCGCAAAAGTGCGCGCCCATGCATGCTGCGGCCGCTGGCTGCGGGCTGCTGGGGCAGCGGCGACCGGCCTGCAGATTGTCGTGTTGCCGCCTCGCTCCCCCAGTGCTTCCGCTGTGCTCTCAATGGTGCAGTGCGGACCAATTGAAGTAGACTGTTACACCCGCAATGAGGGCCACCCACAACACCCTGGGAGGGGGGACGGGAGGGAGAGCAGCATGCATGGGTGGGAGGCAGGTAGGGGGAGGGGGCACATCAGACACAGCATTGGCACAATCGTGGGTGGCTGATTGAGGGCCCCCTCCCCAAACCCCTGCTTTGCCCCAACCACCGGGAGTCGGCCCCCCTTGCCATGGCTAGACCGCCCCACCCCAACACAGCACTCCCTCCCACCCACACACACACACACACACACACACACACACACACACACACACCTGTAGTACCACTTGTCAGGCACACCCGGGACCTGGGGTGGTGGAGGCGAGGGGGGAAGGATCGGTGAAAACACCAGGCAATAAGCCAGGCAATCTCCCTGGCCTCCACAAACAGTGGCGCCCCCGCCCCCCACACCCCCCCACCTTGATGTCCCAATCCACGCGGTCCCAGTATGACCCCTGCTTGGGCTCGGCGGCGCCACCAGACTTCTTGCTGTACTGCCCCTTGCGCCTGGAGGGGTGAGGGAAGTGAAGGCGGGAACGGGAATGGGATTTGCATGTCTGATTGTGCGTGACGGGCCAACTGCTATCGTTCTTTGGACTGGTGCGGAGCCCGCCGGGTGCCTAGATGCCCCCATGTGGCTGTGGCTGCAGAATGGAGATTATGGGATGGCTTGCAAAAACAGGGGCGGCCGGCAGATGGGCGATCGGCCAGAAAGAGTATGACATGCTCCCCCTGTGCACGCGCTCACGCGTCGCGCCGCCACGAGTCCTGGTTGTTGAGCAGCGGTATAGTGACGCGCTCGTCGGGGCTGATCTCCAGCTTGGGTGCCTCCATGATGTAGCGCAGGTTCTCGGCCTGCTTCTTCATCTGGGGGGCCAGGGGGGGGGGAAGAGGGGAATGTGTGGTGAGGCGGCGATGCAGGAGATGCGGATGCAAATTATCCAGGGACAGGAGACGCGGGGAGCGCATTCCTCGTGCATGCTTGTGGGCGCCTGCGAGCGTGCGTTCAAAGAAGAGGGCGAAGCCAATCCAACAGGCGGGCCGAAAGGCGGAGGGCCAGCGGCGAGAACGACATGATGTGAGGCTGCACCCGGAGCTCACACAGGGGCATCTGCTGGCGGAGGGCAGCGCGCATGGCGGTGCGGCTGCAGCTCACCTTGGGGAGGGGGTGGTTGGCCTCGATCCACTTGTAACTGGCGGTGTGTGTGTGTGTGTGTGTGTGTGTGTGTGTGTGTGTGTGTGTGTGTGTGTGTGTG
>NW_014011653.1:11016-11832 GCF_000611645.1 Monoraphidium neglectum
GTGTGTGTGTGTGTGTGTGTGTGTGTGTGTGTGTGTGTGTGTGTGTGTGTGTGTGTGTGCGCGCGCGTGTGCGTGTGAGTATTGGAGGATGGTGTTGAGGGTGGGTGAGGGGTTGAGGGTCGCCTTGAAGAGCTGCTGCGGGCAGACTGGATGTTGCACAGGGTGGCTGGTTCATGGCCGAGCTGCTTGCAGGCGCCGCTGTTGCGAGTGATTGCCGTTGGGTGTCACAACTTACCAAGCCCTGCCCCCAACCACATGAAAGCGCGGACCTGCCGCCCGCCCCTCTGCCCACACCGCTCACGTGTCGATGCAGTCCTGTTCGCGCCCCACAGCCTGCGGGATGCGCCAGCGATGATGGTGAGACAGGGGTTGAGGCGAGTAACTCTTGTCCGCCTCTGTGGCGTGAAATCCTGTGATGTCACACCGCCACACACCCCTCACGCCTTCACGTGAAACCTGCCAGGGCACCGCTGACTCCCCCTTGCCTCCAGCATGTCACTTGCAAAACCTCACTCTCAACAAGCCTCAAACACAACCCACCTGCCTGCGTACGCACCCAGCCACCACCCTGTGGTGTCCCGCGGCACCCTGTCCCCCCAAACAGCCCCCCACCTGGTACGCCAGCGCCAGCCACATCAGGGACTCCCCGCCAATTGCGCTCTCCCGCCCGTTGTCATCCACCGCCCTCTCAAAGTACGCCACGCTGTCGGGGTACTCCCCCCTCTCGTACGCCAGCTTGCCGGCCTCAAAGTACACCGCCTCGCGCGCCTTGCGCGCCTCCTCCTCGCGCTTCAGCTGGTCGGCACGCTGCAGCAC
>NW_014011652.1:0-11078 GCF_000611645.1 Monoraphidium neglectum
CCCTCGGCGCGCGCGCGCTCCGCCGCAGCCGCAGCGGCGCCGTGCGCCGCGGCCGCCTCGGCGCGAGCGTCCTCGAGGGCCGCCTCAAGCCGCGCCTGCTCGGCTGCCAGCTGCGCGGCCTCGTCCTCGAGCGCCGCCACCTGGTCCTGCGCGTCCTCGAGCGCCGCCTCGAGCTGCTGCTGCAGCGCGCGCGCCTGCTGCACCTGCTGCGCCAGCCGCGACGCGTCGGCGTCGCGCTCCGCCAGCCGCCGGTCGAGCGCGAGCAGCTCCTCCCGGCTGGCCGCCAGGTCAGCCAGCGCGGCCGCCAGGTCAGCGTCGTCCTCGCCCTCGGCGCCGGTAACGCTGCTCGCGCCCGAGCCGCGCCGCCGCCGGGCAGCAGCGGCGGGGCTGGGCTGAGCGGCGGCGGCAGCCGCGGCGGAGGCAACGCCCTCGGCGGCGGCGAGGCGCTCGAGGAGCTCGGCGTTGTCGGTTTGCAGGCGGCCGTGCTCGTCCGACAACCGTTGCAGGCGCTGCTGCAGCTCCGCCGCCGCCGCGCCGTCGGCAGCCGCATCCCCAGGCGCTGAGGACGCGCCTGTGGACGCAGCATCGCCGTCCTCTGGCTGCTCGTGCGGCGGCTGCTCCTGCTGCTGCTGCAGCAGCTCCGCTGCCGCCGCCTCCTGCTCCTGTTTCTTTCGCCGCTTGTCTGCTTTGCGCTTGCCTTTGCTCTTGCCGCCCGCCAAGCTCGCACCATTTGTAGCAGCAGCAGGCGCACCCGCGGCAGCGGCCGATGCTTCGGGATCCGAGTCGCTGCCCGCCAGGGGCGACGCAGCTGCGCCCGCCCCGGCCGCCGCAAATGCGCCATCGAGCTGCGCCTGCTGCTCCACCGCCGAGCCGCCGCGCTCCTGTTGCAGGTGGAGCAGCTGCGCCTGCAACGCCAGCAGACCGGCCTGCCGCTCCTCCAGTCGCTCCTCCAGCGCCATTGCGCGCCGCTGCTCGCCGCCCAGCCGCTCACGCAGGCACTCCACCTCAGACAACAGCTCTTCCCGCCCTGGCTTGACGGCCTCCGCCGCCGCTGCCCCCGCGCCCGCCTCTGCCTCGTCGCGCCCGGCCGCAGGTGGCCGTGCGGCGACCGCCGCCTCGGCCTGCTGCCGCGCGGTCCGCTCCGCCTCGAGAGCCGCCTCCGCCTCTTGCAGCGCAGCCTGCAAGCGCTGAACCTCAGACTGCTGCTGCTGGCCCGCGCCCGCCTGCACGTCGCCCGCCGCCCGCTCGCCTTCAAGCGGTGAGGTGGGCACCAGGTCCGCCGCCGCTGGCTCCGAGTCCGCATCCCGTAAGGTCGCGCGCTTGGTCTCCAGAGCCGCCTCTGCCTCTGCTAGCGTCGCACGCACCCGCTGCAACTCCTCTTGCTGCTGCTCCGCCGCCTGCGCCCCGGCGGCCGCCCACTCCTCGGCGGCTGCAGCGGCTTCCACCGCGGCAGCCTCGGCCTGCTGCCGCAGTGCACGCTCAGACTCAAGCGCCGCCTCTACCTCTGCCAATGCTGCCTGCGCCCGCTGCAGCTCCTCAGCTGCAGCCAGCGTCGCCGTCTCCCCGGCCTCTGCGCTCCCTGCGGCGGCCGCAGTGGCTTCCGCCGTAGCAGCCTCGGCCTGCTGCCGCAGTGCACGCTCGGACTCAAGCGCCGCCTCTACCTGTGCCAGTGCTGCCTGCACCCGCTGCAGCTCCTCGGCTGCAGCCTGCGCCGCCGCCTCCCCTGCTTCTGCGCTCCCTGCGGCGGCTGAGGCGGCCCCCGCAGCAGCCTCGGCCTGCTGCCGCAGTGCACGCTCGGACTCAAGGGCCGCCTCTGTGTCTGCCAATGCTGCCTGCACCCGCTGCAGCTCCTCGGCTGCGGCCCGCGCCGCCGCCTCCCCGGCCTCTGCGCTCCCCGCAGCCGCCGAGGCCTCCGCTGCGGCAGCCTCAGCCTGCTGCCGCAGTGCACGCTCGGACTCAAGGGCCGCCTCGATGTCTGCCAGTGCTGCCTGCATCCGTTGCAGATCCTCAGCGGCGGCCTGCGCCGCGGCAGTCCCAGCGTCTGCGCCTGCTGCGGCCGCAGCGGCTTCTGCTGCGGCAGCCTCCGCCTGCTGCCGCAGTGCACGCTCAGACTCAAGGGCCGCCTGTACGTCTGCCAGTGCTGCCTGCACCCGCTGCAGCTCCTCGGCTGCGGCGCGCGCCGCCGCGACGTCTGCCTCGGCGCCGGCAGCCGCAGCCTCGTTGCGCGAGGCTGTCTCAGCAGCAACGGCCTCCTCGGCCTCCCTCCGCGCTGCGCGCTCGCCCTCGACCTCGGCCCTGGCGGCGCCCGCCTCGTCCTCTGCCGCCTGCAGCGCGGCCGCCACGCGCTTGAGCTCACCCTGCAACCGCGAGAGCGCCTCCTGACCCTCCAAGCGCGCCGCCTCAGCGGCCGCCTCCAGCCGCCCGTCCACCTCGCTTGTCAGCTGCTCCAGCGCTGCTGCGGCTGCCTCGGCGCGCCTGTTGGCCTCGTCCGCCGCCGCCACCACCTTCTCCTCCACCTCTCCACGGAGCCGCTCGAGCTCCACCGCCGCCGCCCTGGCGAGCGCGTCGGCCTTGGCAGCCGCCGCGCTGCTGTCGTCCAAGCGGGCCTGCAGATCGGCCACCCGTGCCTCCAGCTGCGCCCTAGCCTCCGCCGCCTTCTGGCTCTCCTGCGTGCGCTCCTCGGCGGCGGCCTCGGCGGCGCGCAGCTTGTCCCGCAGCTGCTCCGCATCCTGTATGGCACGCTGCAAGGCCTCTTCAGACTCTACCAACCGCTGGGTCAGCTGATCCGCACCCGCACCCAAGGGACCAGCGGACGTAATGTCGTCGTCCTGCTGCTGCTGCTGCTGCTGCTGCTGCTGCTGCTGCTGCTGCAACTCGTCGACCTGCTGCTGCAGCTCCTTGGAGCGCTTCAGCTGCTTCCGCGCCCGCTCCTCCCACGTCTTCGCTGTCGCCGCCGCCACCTCGGCCTCCGCCCGCACCGCCTCCAGCTGCTGCTGCGCGGCGGCGAGCGTGCCGCTGTCGCCGCCCGGCGAGGGGCTCTCGGAGCCCTCGGCCGCTCGCTTTTGCTCCAGGAGCCGCTGCAGCTCGGCGGCGCGCCGCTCCTGCTGCTGCTGCGCAGTGACGGCGGCCTCGAGCTCCGCCTGCAATGCGAGGGCCTGCAAGGACAGCAAAAAGAAGGAGTTTTGTGCGGCAACGACTGCATCAAGCAACACCTCTTGTGTTCAGGTGGATGATGATGATTGAGCGGATATTGCTGCACTGGGAAACCCAGAGGGACCCATTTGAGCTGCGACAGCGGCCTCGCGCGATCTCCGCAGCCCCGCCGCCGCACCTGCTGCTCCGCCGCCCGCCGCGCCTCCTTGTGCGCCGCAGCCTCGTCCCGCAACTCTTCAGCCTCCCCCAGCGCCTCCGCCGCCATGGCCTCCACCGCCGCCAGCCGCTTCTTCAGCGCCTCTGCGGCGGCGGCGCCGCCCCCTGCCGCCTGCGGCGAGCCGGGCGTCGCCGCGTGCGCCTCCAGCGCGATTTCTTGGAACCCGTCGCTGTCGATGCCCTCCTCTGGATGCTGCCCATGCAGCAGCTCCTGACGGCGCTGCTGCTGCTGCTGCTGTTGCTGCTGTTGCTGCTGCTGCTGGGCCGGATACCGCGGCGTGCGTGCTGCGGTGCCCCCTTGGCGCCGGCCGCTGGACGGGGACGCGGGCTCGAGGGTTATGGCTGACGCCGCGACGTGGGTGATCTGCTCAGTGGCGGCCGTCACCTGCCGCCTGGCATGCTCCTGGTGGGGTTGGAAGGCGGGGAGAGGCCAGGGATTAGCGTGGCGGCTGACTAGGAGGTGGTGATATGCAGGCCACCTGTGAGTGGGGATGCACCCTCGGGCCTGCAATCACGTGGGACCGCCAAGGCCATAGCCCTGATAGGCCGCCCGACCCGGTTTACTAAGCCCGCCACAGCCCACCAGCGTCTCATCGAGGGCGAGCGCATGCGCGGATTCCTGCAGCACGTTCGCCGCCTGGGTGCGCAGCGCCTGCGCCTGCGCTGTGAGCGAGCTGAGGGACTGCCACATGTCCTCTGAGCGGGCCCGCACGCCGGGCCGCGGGGCGGCCGGGCGGTGCGTCGATGCCCTATGGGCGGCGCACAACCGCTGCTGTTGCCGCCAACACTCTGCTGGGCTGAACGGCACTGAGCCGCCGTGCCGCTAGGATCCTGTAGCTGCCAATAGGACGTGCACCTATTCCGCAATCGCTGTGAAGCAGAGTACCTGGATGTCCCAGAGCAGGGACAGCCTGTTCAAGACTCTTCTTTGGATCGGAGCACAACCGGAAAAAACACTAGTAATTTGAGGATGCACGTATCCCTTTGCGGTATGCCTTCTCTCGCGTCTGTTGGGCCTGCAAAATTGATAGTGAGATCTTTCGGTCAGTGTGGTGCGACCTTTTGCCTGTAATCTGTCGCAAGGCAAGTGTGTTTGCTGTGGTTATGTGATAAGCATCAGGATACTCCTTTTGACCTCTCCGGACATCTTCCACGTCGATCTACTGTACACTGATCTACTCGGCCCATGCTGGGGCCTGGATCTTAGACGGCTTCCTTCATGGGCCTGGCCTGCACATCCAGGCTGCTGTTGACCCTCACCCTCTACTTGCTGCTGTGCGCCGTCGCCTCGCGCCCCTGCGCTGCCGCCGCCGCTGCCTCGCACCACGCCGGGGGGCGCCTGGAGCCGCTCCCCCTAGACGACAGCCCGGCGCAGCGGCTGTTTGGCGTGCTTGGTGCGGAGGAGCCCTTGGAGGCGCAGGACTTGCGGCAGCTGATCGCGCGGCTCAGGTGCGGCGGGTGTCCGCGCTGCGTGGCGAGGGTGCGTGCGTGCTTGATCGCTGGCTTTTGGGCACCTGCATTCGGTGACCCCAGGCGGCCATGGGCCTGCAGGTGCAGGTGCAGGTGCAGCGGCAGCTGCAGGTGACGTCAAGCATCTCTGCCAGCTGCACCCCCAGCGTAGCACACTTGTCAAGCGGCACGGGACGCGGTGCTAAGCCGTCGGGGGGCTGCCTTCCACTAACCCGACCCCGCGGGCCTTGCCTCTTTGTGTCGCAGGGACGCCTGCGGCGGCCCCCACCCCTCCGCGACGCACCAGCTGACTGTTGCTGGCATCCTCCAGCAGTTCAGCAGGGGGGGCAGCGTTTTGGACGAGGGCGCCGCGCAGAGGGCCTGCACCGCAATCATGGCCTGCCAGGTGGGTCGCGGGGACGGGGTCGGGCTTCAGCAGTGCCACCCTCGAGCATAGAGCTCGCAGGCGTGACCTGGTTCAGAGGCAGGGGCCCCTTGGCGGCGAACGGCGCGCTCCATGCTGCGCAGGTGGCCGGCCCTGGGGCGTAGCACTGGCGGCAGGCCGAGTGCATGAGGCGGCTGTCGAGCGCAAGCCCCGGGCGCGCAGCAGTCACCAGTATGGACCTGATCACCGATGTACCATGATTCTGGGTTGCTGGGCCGGCTGAAGAAACCCCTGCTCATATGCGCCGTCCACCATCCCTCGCTCACTACAGCTGGACCAGTCGTGCCACCTCGGCGATGCGCCCCCAGGCGGCGGCGGCGACGGCGGCCTGGTGACGCCGCAGCTGCGCGCTGTTGTGGCGGTCGGCCTGGGCCTGGAGGCCCTTCTCGGCATCTACATCCCCATACTCTTGCGGTCCGTGGCCGGCTACGAGTGGTGGCTCAGTCTCCTCAACTGCTTCTCAGGCGGCGTCTTCGTGGCCGCAGGTGCGCGCGTGCGCTTGCGTCCCGCTGCGGCTGCGTCCCTGCCCAAGCCCCCCCCCCTGCGGCTGTCGTGCGCAATATCTTGCGCACCGCCGCCTGGACGATTGATTCCGGCCGCGCTGCCTTTCTGCGTCGTGCCGGCGCCTGCTCCGCTGACTGTCGCTCAGCACACCGCCCCCTCCCGCCGTAAACCCCGGGCAGGCCTAATCCACTTGCTGCCCCACTGCCAAGAGTCCCAGCAGCGGCTGCCGGCGCTGGCCGGCGTAGAGTATCCATTGTATCTCGTCCTCATTGTTGGGGGCTACATGCTGGTGCTGTTTGTGGAGCGAGTGCTCTTCAGCGTGCACGACGCCGCGCACGCCCACACACACACCGGCATCGTCAGCCGCGTCAACAGCGGCGAGCTTCTGCTGGCGACGCCGGCGCCGGCGCCCGCGGCGCCTGCGCAGCGCGGCGAGGAGGGTGAGGGCCACCACGGCCATGCGCACGCGGAGGGCGCCGCGTCCGCGTCGGCACCGGCGGGCGGGACGCCGGGCGTGGTAACCCGGCGCCAGGCCGCGGCGATCGCCGCGGAGCAGCTGCAGAAGCCGCTGCTGCCCGCGGGCGGCGGCGACGACGGCCTGCCGCACGGGCACTCGCACTCGCACTCGCACGGCGGCGGCGGGCGCGGGCACTCGCATGTGTGCCGGCACGGGCATGAGGGGCCGGCGCCTGGACATGGGGACCTGCGGCAGGGCATAGTGCTGGTGGTGGCCATGTCCGTGCACACGTTCTTGGAGTGCATGGCGCTTGGTCTCATGGTGAGTTGAAACAAGCATGCGCTTGTGCGTGCTATGTGTTTGCATGTGTGTTGTGGGTGCCCATGCATGTGTTTTGTGTGCACGCATGCATACGCATGTGTGCAGTGTGTGAGACCTATGTTCATTTGTATAGATGTGTCCTTGCGGACGTGCTGGTGTGCTGCATGCTGCATGCATGCGCTTGCGTGCGCGCGCTCATGTGCATCCTGCATGCAGCGAGCTCTCTTGAGCATGGTTGCAAGCTCTCTTGGCCCGTTCTCACGGCTTCAGTAGCTGCACTCCAGCAAGCAAGGCCACCTCACCAAAGCACAACTGCCTGGATCACGTCTGCTCTGCTACTCCTTCCCTGCGGCTCAACCCCAGGACGGCCGCCGCGAGTTCTTCGTGCTGCTTGGCGCCATCGCCAGCCACAAGCTCATCAGCGGGCTGGTGCGTCACCAACGGCGCGCAGGGCCGGGGGCGGCGCGGCCGCACTGCTGCCGCGCTCGCGCCCGCTGCCGCGCCCGCTGGCCCCCGCGACCCCGCGCAGCCGGAGCCGGCCGCTAGCGCCACTTGGTGCAACCAGTCCATGCGCCCCCCCCTTTCCGCCGCCGCTCCGGCGACGTCACCCAGCGCTGGCGTACGCGTGCGCCCTATCTCCTCGTACAACCGGCCACCGTGCCGCCCCCTGCCCCCGCGCCCGCGCGCCCACGCGCCCAGGCCCTGAGCTCGCGCTTCCTCAAGGAGGGCGCCACCAACCGCCAAGTACTCGTGGGCGTCGGCCCCTTTGTGCTGGTGGCGCCGTCCGCCATCCTGCTGGGCGCGTTCGCGCGCGACGTGGACCCGATGCTGACGCTGGTGCTGAGCTGCTTC
Organism: Monoraphidium neglectum; assembly: GCF_000611645.1. Lineage (NCBI taxonomy): Eukaryota > Viridiplantae > Chlorophyta > Chlorophyceae > Sphaeropleales > Selenastraceae > Monoraphidium > Monoraphidium neglectum. Next base: position 7,398 of record NW_014011652.1, read on the forward strand.
GCGACGGGCACGTTCCTGTACGTCGGGATGAGTGAGATTGTGGAGGTGGGTGGTGTGTGTGTGTTGGGGGGGGGGGGGGTGGGGGCGTGGCTGGGTAGATGTGTGGGTGGGTGAACATGCACGTGTGATGTTTGTTGTGTGCGGGTGGCTGGCACACGTGTATGTGCTGGCGCGCGCGCGCGCGTGCGCGCGTGTGTGTGTGTGTGTGTGTGATGCAACCAAAAGTGGACCTTTTGCATGATGGGCCTCTTGGGTAAATCAATGGGCATGGCGGTCCTGACCAGCCAGCTCCGCCGTCACGCCCTACTCTTCCTTTTCTGTTGGTTGCCGCCGTCTATCCGTGCGCCTCCACCTAACCACACACATCCCCACCGCCGCGGCCCCCCCCCCCCCGACACACACCGCAGGAGGAGTTTGAGGGTGACATGCGCAGTGGGCGCACAGACATAAGCCAGGTGCGGAGGGTCCAGTTCGGTTGGAAGATGTATCAATCAATTAGTTCGTGGTGGATTGTGTGATGTATCGGTGCATGCAGGGCGGCGGGTCGGCCTTTTGATGGCTGCCTCTGACACGCAGACACCCTGCAAAGCAGCCCAGCAAAGCGTCACAAGGCTTTACAGAATATCATTCTCAGCATGGCGGGCATTATGTTGGTCCGTCTAATTATCTATATCAAATTATTGATGACAAAACCCCCCTTTTGATGCTGCAGCCCGCTTGCCTCTTTGCACCACCTGCCGTCGGTCCGTGCCGCCCTCACCCACGCGCGCGCGCGCCGCTCCCGCCTGGCTACGCCCCGCCCCGCCGCCAGGTGTTTGCGCGGTGGGTCAAGTTCTGCTGCCTGCTGCTGGGCGTGGCCATGATCGCGCTCATGGCAGCGCTGCCGGACGCACACGACCACGCGCACCAGGGCGCCCCCGGGCACGTCCATGGCGGCCACGCCCACGCGCACGCCCACCATCACCATCATCACCACCACTGATGGGCGTGGGTGCCACACGTTTGGCGGAGAAGCGCCAGGGCTCTTCTCCCGCTTTGGGCTGGTCCACGGGCTGAGCGGACTTTTGTACCCTGCTGGCTGCCTGGACGCGTGCATTGCTGAAGCTTATCGCCCGGGCCCGGCGCGCCGCAGATGACTGCTGAATGCGCGGTGCTTGGGGCCTGTCTCTGGGGTTCCATGGTATGTCTTGCGGCCTTCGGGTTGGCGCGCCTGCCATTTTGCGTTTTGAGAGGCGTGATCTCTCGCGTGGACTCGAAGCAAACTGTGAAAGTGGTGGGTCTAACTCGTCTCTGCAGTGGTCAGTGCATCCCTCAGCACTAGAGATTCATGGGGGTACACCTCACACATGGCCCTGACAACAAAATTGGGGGCAGGTGACAAAATCTGGGGCAGGGGGCGCAACGCAGCCAGAGTCAAGATCAGGTTGACATGCTGACCAGGTCCGAGGGCTTTGCTACCTACGCTGGGCCCCCCTGCTGCTCCTGCGCCTCCCGCTGCGCCGCCGGCGCCCGCAGCTCCTGCTGCCGCCGCCGCAGCCGGTGCAGCGCCGCCAGGTATGCGTCTGGGATGTGGTCCTGGATGGCGTTACGGTGCAGCAGCAGGCGCGAGAACGCCTCGCGGTCCGGCACCACCACCACAGGGGCCCTGCGCATGCGCGTAGGTGATGTGTGTGTGTTTTTGTGTGTGTGTGTGTGTGTGTGTGTGCGTGCGTTCGTGCGTTCGTCTCTGTGTGCGTGCTTGTGCGTGGGTGTGTGGGCATGCAAGTGTGTCTGTGCTTCATTGGGTGGGTGGGTGGGTGGGTGGGTGGACATGTGTGTGCGTAAGAGTGGGTGGGGGGTAGATAGGTGAGTGGGTGGGGGCAGACAGCCGGGTGGCGGGCCCGGCGCTGGATAGGCAGGGCTGAGGAGCCGCCAGGGTAGAGACGAGCAAAGCGGGTTGGAGGAGGCAGGGAGCGAGGGCGGCGCGGCCGGCATGCTCGGGGGCGAGCACAGACGCACCTCCTGCTGTCGCCGCCGTCCCCGCCGCCGCCCTGCGGCAGCGCCGCCGCCGCCGCCGCCGCTGCAGCCGCCGCCGGCACGCACGCCGCTGCGGCGTCCACGCCGCTGCGCCACGCGGCCAGGCTCTCGGCGATGCGCTCGGGCAGCTGGGCCAGCTCAATGAGTGAGTGCCGCGCCAGCTCTTTCAGCCCCATCGAATCAGGGTCCACAGCCTCCGCCCTGGCCGCTGCCGCGTCGGCCGCCGCCGCCGCCCCTGCGCCCGCCGCTCCCTCCGCCGCTGCCTCTGCCGGTGCCACCTGCGGCCGCTCCACAGCCGCCGCGGGCGCCGCCGACGCGCGCGCCACCGCGCCGCCGCGGCCGTCGTTTCTCTCCGCCGCCTCCTCCCCTTCCACTGACTCAGCAGGCGCAGGATCCTCACTTGGATACCGTGCGCCGCCCGGCTTCCGCGGCTGCGGCCCTCCGGGCTCCGGGCTCCCCAACACCCGCAGCTCCTGCCGCCGCTTCGCGCCGCGCCGCTGCTGCACAAAGTGGCGCACCAACAGCTCACGCTTGTGCGCTATCGCAAACGCGGACCCCGCGTCTGAGGGCGTCCCAAGCAGCTCCAGCAGCTGCTGCAGCTCCTGCGGCGGGTCGGCGAGCAGCTTCGCCTCAGCTTCCGCGTCCGCCTCCGGAGCGCCGCCGCCGCCCGAGCCGCCGCCGTCGGACCCGGAGCCGCCGCCGCTGCCACCGTTGGCGCTATCGCCGCTGCGGTGTGCGCCCCCTCCACGACTTCCCCCGGCATCACTGGCAGGCGGTGGGAGGCTGTCGTAGCCGGGCGCGTCCATGGAGGGCGCGGGGGTGCTTTTTGAGCGCAACAGGCCGCTCGGCCACTGCAAGAGCCGCTCTTGCTGCTGCTCTCGCTCCTGCTCCTGCTCCTGATGCTGTTCGCGTCTCCATGAGGAGGGCCCAGCCGACGCGGCCCGCGGCTGCTCCCGCGCAGCATGCTGCAGCCAGCCGCTTGCTGCCTCTTGCTGCTGCTGCTGCTGCTGCTGCTGCTGCTGCTGCTGCTGCTGCTGCTGCGGCTGGAGGAAGGGCGGCAGCCAAGACAGGAGGCCAGAGGCAGCCATCTGACCCTTGCCTTGCTCGCCTTGCTGCTGCTGCTGCTGCTGCTGCGGCGGCGGCTTTGGCGGCGGTAAGGCCGGCCCCGACAAGCCGTCCCCGCCGCTTGTTGCGCCGACCTCTGACTCCCGCTCTGCGACGCCCACAGCCGCCGCCGCCGTCCGCGTCGCAGCCCCCGACTCGGCCGCGTCCCCGACCGCCCGCGCCTCGGCGGCCGCAGCATCCCGCACGCCCTGCGCGCTGCCCGCCGGCTGCTGCGGCGCGGCTCCGGGCAGGGGCACCCCTGAGCCCCCTCTAGTCACCTCCTGGGCTGCCGGCGGGCCGGCGGCGCCCGCGTTGACGCAGCTCCCCGCGCCGCTGACGGGCGTGGCCCCAGCGCCGCATGCGCTGCCTCCCGTGTTGGGCTCCGCGCCCGCACCCGTTCCGCCGCCCGGAAGGTGAGCGGACACCGCCTGCACCAGCTGGTTGGCCGCTGGCCCAACCAGCTCCTCGGATAGGATCCAAAGCACCCGTCCCGGGGGATACAGGTGCACCACGTGTTTCAAATCCTCCCTCAACGCCTCCATGGTGACCGTGCTGCCGCGC
>NW_014011651.1:0-9188 GCF_000611645.1 Monoraphidium neglectum
GCCGCCGCTGCCGCCGCCCCGGCCCCCGAGCGCCGCCGCTGCAGCGGCCGAGGCCGCCGACGGCCGCGCGCCGCGCAGCCCGCTCGCCAGCGCGCTCCACACGCGCCGCACCTTGAAGCTCGCCAGGACGAACAGGAAGACGACCCTCAGGAAGATGAGCACCACAAACGACGTGTTGGCGGTGCCCAGCAGCACCTTGGCCTCCTCGTAGGCCTCCGCCACAATGGCCAGGATTATGTTTTGGCTGAACACGACGAGCAGCAGCACGCCGAACCAGAAGAAGAGGGTGACAGCAGAGACGGCCGAGCCGAGGCCCAGGGCCTGGTTCTGGAAGTCCTCGTAGGACAGGAAACCTGGGCGCGCGGTCGACGCGGCCGGGCGGGTGACGCGGCCAGGCGGGTGACACGGTCGGGCGGGTGACGCGGTCCGGTGGTTGGCGTGGTCGGGAATGGTGTCAGGCAGGCAGTGTGCACGTTTGCGCGGTGTTGACGGTTGGGTCCCGAGCATGTGTTTGTGTGTTTGTGTATGTGTGCTTGCTGAAAGGGTGCATCAAATTGTTTTAGATGTGAAGGAGGCGTGGTCACGCAGGTACGCGGACTTCACGCGGCGTGTGCGCACGCGCACGCGCACGCACGCGCGCAAACACACACACACACACACACACACACACACACACACACACACACACACACACACACGCACCCTTTGTCCCACTCTCCTCCCCCGCGCCCCTCTTCCCAAGCACACTGCCACCCACCAAATGTGAGCCGCGTCATGACGCTGAGGCCGTCCGAGAACCGCACGAACTGGTTGTTGCCCCCCGTGAGCTGGAAGAACGCGAATATGGCCGACCCCAGGAGCAGTAGGATGTAGACAAGGAACACCGCGAAATCGAGGAACTCGCGCGCCGCGATGACAAACACCTATCGTGGTTGGGCGGGGAGATGGGGGCGGGGGCGACGGGCGGGGACGGGCAACTTGAACGGTTCTGATGGCGACTGGGTTGGGCTGGGTGGTCGCTACAGGAATGGAGAGGGGCGGGGTTGGTAGTGCACTATCCCACCAGCCAGCGGCGATGTTGACGGCAGCTGCAGCCTCCGAACATCGCGCCTTGCACGCTGCTGGAATGCTTCCGCCGCCCAGGACCCCGACCCCAACCCTCCTCTTGGCCCCCCACTCGGCCCCGCCTGCCGCCCCCCGGCCCCCCTTCCTGCCGCCCTCTCCACCCCTCTGACCCCGGCCTGGCGAGCTCGCCTGGTAGAATGCCTTGAGGCCGGGGTGGATGCGCATGTAGCGCAGGATGCGCAGGCAGACCAGCGAGTTGACCAGGATGCCGCCAAACAGCCAGAGGTTGTACCAGTAGGCAAACGAGGTCATGCTGCGCAGCTGGCTGTCGGTAGCTCCGCCGATAGAGTTCCAGTCCTCAGGGCGCCAGCTGAGGGGAGCGTGTGCGGGAGGCAGATTTCATGTGTGTTTTGTGTGTCTCTTTGTGTGTGTGTGTGTGTGTGTGTGTGTGTTGATCGTGGTTGCGTGTAATGCGCGTGATTCAATGCTTGTGAGCTTGGGTGTTGTTGAGGTGCGCACGAGAGGGGAGAGAGAACCAGGTGTATATGGCGGAGCTTGACTGCTTTTCGATGGTGGGTGCCCGAGGCGCTGCGGGGGGGCGTGGGACGAAGCAGTGGCCTGCCTAGCATGGAGTGGCCTGCCTAGCATGGCTGTCGGGAGGGCGCTCGACAGGTCGAGCGGCGCGGGCCGTCTCCAACGCCTGGCAGCTCACCTGGGCGCCAGTCTGCTCAGCACGATCGCCAGCACGACGTATAGGATGATCCAAAGGCACAGCGCCAGGGTGCTGCGTACGATTGCAACGTCCATGTAGAAATAGAGATAAGAATTGAAAGGTCGGGCAGGTCAGCAACAAGCCGGGGGTGGGTGAGCACTTGGGAACCCAGACCAGCACCTGCCCAGCAGGCAGGGGTGGCTGTCCCCTCCAGCCAGCCGCGGGTAGCTGTGCCATGCGTGGCAGCTGCAGCGCTCCGGCCGGCCGCGCTCTCAGCATACCCCTCGCCTCCAACGCCCCGGGACCCGCCGCATCCCATACGCCCATGCCGCGGGCCGCTTGCAACCAGTTGCTCCCATTCACCTGAGCAGCTCGAATATGTTCCACGGCTGCTTGAAGAAGACCCCCACCCGTCCATGCTGCCACTTGCTGACGCGGTACTGCCACACCTGCGCCGACAGCACCGTCGCCACGCAGAGCAGCAGCAGCACCTCCAGGCCGGCGCGGACGTAGTCCCATGGCCGTAGTGTGTAGAAGCTGCGGCGCACGGGCAGGGTCGTGGTGATCTGGGCGGGGCAGCGGGGTCGGGCAGCGGGGCGGGAGAGGGGGCCGCGTGTTGAGCAAGCAAGCGTTGGCAGGCTTACGGCTGACAACAGACCGGATGATGGGAGCAAAATGCACACGAGAAGGCCCGCGAGGACCTGGCAGGAGTGGCACTGTGCATCAATGCGCCGGAAAACAAAGCGCGCGCGCGCTCACACACACACACACACACACACACACACACATACACACACGCAAACACCCGAGCACACCTGCCACATTGCCCGGTCCGGCGTGTTGCTGGGGATGTCGCTGCGCTGCACGTTCATCGAGAACAGCGCCATGTCAGGGGCCTCCTTCGTCGACATCACGTCGACCGCCAAAACCTCCATAACCACCGCGAACGCGTTCCTGGCAATGTAAGGCTTCAGGTCCTCCAGGGTCTTGATGCCGCTGCCCTTGCCACCGGGCGTGCAGGAGGCCTCCTGGGTCGCGTCGTCCAAGGATAGGAGGGTGCCGTTGGCGGCGTCTGGGCAGGCCTGTGCCAGGGCCTCACTGGTGGCGCTGTCGTCGTAGTTTAGGGAGGTGTCGGAGGTGAAGCCGGAGAACAGGCGCCGCAGGTACTGCACGCGAGTGCCGTTGTTGGTGCCGAGCCTGCGGGGGGTGGGAGTTGGAGGGGCATGGTGTGTGTGTGCATTCGTGTGTGTGTGTGTGTGTGTGTTCATGCGCCTGCATGTGTGTGTGCGTGTGTGTGCGTGCACAAGTGAGCTTGCTGACACCCTGGCGCACCTGCAAAAGCAGGGGCGGGGAAGGGGTGCAGAGCAAGGGCCTCTCCTGAGGGCCTTGCCGCGCCCAAGAATGTGGGCAAGCGAAGGCCTGCTGGCCAGGATACAATGCAAAATCTTCACTCTTCTGCTCCACACAGCATGCTGCGCGAACTTGCGCTCATACGGCCGCCATCAAATGGCTCACTTGGGTGCGACCACAACAAAGCTGAACCAATCTGACGGCTTCTCCTTCCCGGTCGTCCGAGCCTTCAGGGAGCTTGCCTGCGCAGCGCAGGGTCGGGGGGGAGGGAGGCGGCGGCGTGGCAGGCACGTTGCGAGAGCGTGCAGGCATTCCCGGCACCGCGTTTTGCAGCGAGGGCGCATCCACCATGTGGCAACCACGGCTGCAGCCATGGCAGCGGCCGTAGGAGCAGCTCTGAGAGGCAAAAACATGTCAACCCTATGGACGCTGAGCAATCACCCACGTGCCTCTGACTCCATCACGCACCTGTGTGGACATCTGGTAGTCCTTTGGCCCCACATTCCGCCACCCGCGCTCGAGCAGCGTCCGCGGCCCGTTCGGCGTCACGTCGGCCTCGTCTGCCTTCCAGCATGCCAGTGTCCCGTGGTTGCAGTTGTTTTCCAGGTTGACCAGCAGCCGCGCGAACACGACGTCGCCGTACTCACCCACACGCACCTGATCCCCAGGGAACGCCGGCCGGGCGCGCGGCCAGTCTGGGCGGGCGCGGAAGGGGGCGCGCGGCGGGGTATGAACGTGGCGCGGCGAGGGCGATCTGCCTCGCGCTTGGGAGACCTGTCCTGTCCCACCGCTGCTGGCGCCAGCCGACCCTGTCGGTAGCCCGCTCGCCCGTCCATCAAGCGGCCCATGCGCGCCTCTGCCGCACCCAGCTCTTCCCTCTCCCGCGCACGCGCATGCGATTTGCGCGACACGCAAGCCGCGCCCGCGCACCTACGGCCATGGCGCGCTGTATCCAAAACTGCAGCCAGCCGCCGATGTACTCCACGCCGTCGTTCATCGTGTCCACGTTTACGAGCGACTGCCCCTGCCAGTCTGGGTTGCCATACGACTTAAAGCTGTACTGCACAGTGTTTTTGAAGACGGCGGTTGTGTTGGTCCAATGGAAATACAGGACGAAGTTTGTGAGGATCGCAAACAGGAAGAAGACGAACAGCCCGTTGAGCCCGTGGTACTCGTACGCGTCGCGCATGACGCGACGAACCGACACCAGGCGCCGCTTCCGCCGGCCGCTGGACGGCGCGCCAGCGACGACGCTGCCGGTGCGGTACATGCCCCCGTCATCGCCGCCGCCGCCGCCGCCGGCCGTGCCGCTCGGATCGCCCTTGCCGCCGGCAGGCTTGCCTGCGGCGCTGGGGCCAAGCATGGGCGGCTCGCCACCTGTGTCTTGGATCGTGGCTGGCGCGGAAGCCAGTGCACCGAACGGCGACATGACATCATCGTTGCGGCCGTCCTGGTCTGCGCCGTCCGGGCCCCCTACGTCTGGGTCAGACTGCTGCTCCGCCAGAGACGCCATGCGGGGCACGTACCCGCCAGCCCCGCCCAACGCCGCGCCCGTCGACGCGGGCGGCAGCGGTGCTGGGTGGTGCGGCAGCGGGGCGTCCAGGGAGGACAAGGGCGAGGAGAACTCGTCGCCGGCCGTAGCGGCCTCGCCGTCATCCAGGCGCAGGTTGCACGCGATCTCGCGGGAGTTGCGGCTCTGCAGCGCGTCCCGCGAGGCCGCAGGCGCGGCCGCGGCTGCGCTGCGCCCGCCTGGCTGTGCGCGGCCCATGTGCGTCGAGGCGCCTGATGGGAGCGGGCAAGGCGGCGGCCGGGCACGGCAAGTAACGCAGTTGGCGCAACCGGCGGAGACGCCCAAGCCTTCGGCCAAACAGCGACTTGGTATGATGAGGAATACATGTCATGTCAAACCCGCAGTCACCGACGTTGAGGACGTCCCGATTGTGGCGAGTGACCCGCGTTCCCCAAGGCCCTGCGCGCCATTCACTGGACGCCACACGCGCCAGTGATCTATGACTTGCATCAAGAGTTCGTTATGCCTGTTTTTGTGCAGTCAAGCAGCGCCTTGGGGCCTGCTTGGCTCACCTGTAGCCATTATGACCTCCTCACAGGCCGTTTGCCTTACACCGCTGCTTAGATGCAATGCTCAGCTCTAATGGAGCATTATGCGCACCCAATCACTCGAGACGGCAGCGGCAGATCGCACATATCTGGATGGTGCAGCGCGCCAAGGGCGTCGGTGAAACGTTGAAAGCAGGCGAAGGTAGCAGGTAGGTTCAGGTACAATTTTATCTTGTGTCTCGGCGGATGTCTGGAGCTGACACAATGGAGTGGCCTGGGACCAAGAGAGACCAACGCCTCCCTGGAACGCCTGTCGACAAGTCACCCGCCGTCGTCACTAGGGACGGCCACTGCTTCGGGCCCACGCCGGGATGCTGCTCAACCGTGGTCATGCGGCTCAAGCGCAGACATTTTGTGGACCTTATTCTGCGTGCACGCGCACACAAGTCATAGGCACGCGCAGTACTGCTGCAGTCCGCTTGCACGAGCCACTAGCGTACTCCACACTGATTCATGTTGTGCCCACACAGCGACGTGAGCGCTACGTGCTCCGTGCATCAAGCCAGTGCTTGCTGTGTAACCGCACCCATCTTGACGCAATCGTTTTGGGTTGCAAACATAAGCCCGACCAGCCTGACAACGCCGTGGCAAGACTGACAACGCCTCGAACGCAGATGCCATGTTTTGCACTGGCAATTTGACCAGCAAGTTCATCATGCATCCGAACTTTCACGCTCAGCTGCCACCCGGGCAGCGGGTCAACCCGCGCCGCGGCCGGCGGCCATGCTGCGGGGCACCTTCTGCATAGGACGCGATTGCGACTTGCAAAACAGCAGCTGCCGCAGCGCGAGTTGCGCCAGCACAGTTCTTCAATTAACCGCATGGTCATTTCTAGGCGAGTGTCAAGAGACGGCTCTGGCTCTGCACCAGGCATCCTCCAGCACGGGATTTCTTTATGCTCGCGTAATTCCCTGGTGCCAATTGATCACAGCTTGGTGCGAGCGCCGAGAAAATCTGAACCGTGTGGCAGGGACACCTTTGCACCACCTGGTTCCTGGTTTCAGAGCAGACGTCTTCCATGAAGGGGTGTGCGATCCTGGCCTTTGTATCACCCCTTCGACCCCTTACCCCTCTTGTCTTACGTTCACCTTGCGTACTTGCTGCACTCTCAGCGTGGCATCACTTGCCCATTTCTTCTGCATTGAATTGTCTTTCAGCCAGCCGGCGCCATGTATAAAGCCATCTTTCTTGATCAACCAAGCCCCTGCAGTAGGCTGCGAGCGACGAACAGCCAGGGAATGTGCACCGCGTCACATGCACGCGGGTGTGTCATCACACACTGTCGTGGCGGGATTTGACTGCGGTCCTGGCCAGCAGCGAGACAGACGAGCGGCGCAACAACCTGTCTAGAATCCACCATTAGATTCAAACAACTGCGTATAGACTCAAACATCCAAACCCGCGCTATCAATCGACACTGTCCCAGATCCATCGACGGTCGTCAGCAATGCTGCTTTGAAGCATGAACTATACGGATGCCAATGTCACAGAGCCGCAGCACGAGGGGTTGGGCCTGGTACCCGCCCTGGCCGCGCTCCCGGGAGGAACAGCAGGCGCGGGGACCAGATGCAAGCATGGAGAAAAGGTGCAGCTGTCGAACGCAACGTCATGGGACTGCGTGGAGACATATGTTGTCGACGCACAGGTGTACGCGAGGTGAGCACCGCTGGCGCGCTTCCGTACCTGTTGTGCCCCGAGGTTCGCAGCCCAACGCTGCGCCCATGGATGCCCGCACCCCCTGCAGCATGATCACGTCAGCGGCAGTTGGACTGCTCTGTGTCGCCGCCTTCTGCTTCCTGCAGACGTTCGTCAGCGTCTACCGCAGCAGGACGGTAAGCGGCGGTCGCACCGCAATGATGCGCTGACGCGGCTGCTATCCGAGGCATGGCTGCACGCCCGCATCTGCATCCAGAAGGCCGCGCGCCACTGCGATGCGCACCAGCGACGTGGAGCCCGCGCGCGCCCGGCGCGCCGCTTGCGCACGCCGCAGCTGTGCCCGCAGGTGGCGATCAAGCCGCCGGTTGCTAGGCATCAGGGGATCCTCAAGTACTTGTGAGCGGCAGGAGTCCGCAGCCACGGGGTGCTGCCATGTGGATTGCACCCCGCGCGTGCGCTTTGGGCTCTGCGTGCGGTGGGGCGGCAAACTGCATACCTTGCAGCAGTCTGGTGGACCTGGGGTGGTGCAAGCATAAGCTGCGGGCGCGCCACATGGCAGCCGCCGATGCATTTTGCGCGCTCACCTTGCTTGCTGCAAGCCAGCACCAAGCGACGCTTGCTGCAAGCAAGCCAGCGAGCGTCGCCCAGGGCGACGGGACCCGGCGACAGTCGGCGGCGCGGCGCGCGGCCAATTGCGCCCCGTGCTGGCCAAGGATTCAACGTTCGTGTGCCGCTGAAACGATTGCACGCGCGCAGCTACTGGTTCTGGGTCACGATCTCCCTGTCAGAGAAGGAGCTGCTTGCTACGGCGGGGATGGACGCATTGGTGGGTGGCGTGGGCCAGTGGCCGTCAGCCGCTGGCGCGCCGCGTGCGGCCTGCTTGCCTGCCGGCGGCGCCGTGTCATGTGGGGCACCAGCAGCGCCGAGCGCTGGCGGCTGCGAGAAGTTGCTTGCAAGCAGCGGGCGCTGGCGCACGCGCCGTTCAACCTCGATGGCAGGCCCCTGACCAGTTTCGTTGCTGCCACCTCGCTGAACCCGTCCCCCAGATGTTTGAGCGCCTCATTGTTTTTGGGCTGCAGCTGTTTGCGCCCATCACTGTCCTCTCGCTCTCAATACGTGAGTTGCCGCGCTTCTGATGCGGGCCTGCACCTCGGATCGCAGCAGCAGGCGCAGGCGCGAGGAACGCCGCAACCATAGCACCCATCCATCTCAACCCCTCTTGCCCTGTCCAGGCAGCAGCCCTTGAAATGCCTCGTGCACAGATTTTCGTGCGCTCTCGCCCCCGCGGTCGATCCTCCCACCCCCAGTGGTGCCAATCCACGCCACCAGCCACTATCTTGAGGAGAGCCTGCAGAGCAAGGAGGTCACCGCGACCCTCATGGGGCTCACCATGAGCGCCATGAAGGACGGCTCCCAGGAGATGTGGTGAGCCGGGCTCAGGCGGCGCGCCGGCGCGGGCGCCCCCGCGAGCTTGCGGCGGGGGCCAGCCGCGGCGCCCCTCGCGGCGGCGGCGGCTGCAGCAGTGCGAGGTGCGGGGCCCCAGGGCTGGCGGCTCACGTATTGAGAAGCCGGCCCGGCAATAAAGGAGAGGGCAGACCTGGCCGTCTTCTCTGGTTTACAATCTGCACGACCCCTTCCAGGTGCACTAAAAACGCACCCCCTTATTTGCTTCCTTGTCCGCGCCGCGGCGCACTGCCAGGGTGCACATCTGCCTGGTGTACTTGTATGTGGCCTACGCAATGTGGCTGATGGACGGGCACTACAAGTGGTACGTACTGCTGCGGCAGCACTACCTGACAATGGGTGACAGCGTGTCCCCGTGGCTTGGGCACGCCGTGTCGCCGCGGCACGGCGGCGTGCTGAAGGCGAGCACTGAGAACGGCGGCGGCGGCGGCGGCGAGGGGGACGGTATGCTGGGCAGCGCGGAGTGGGAGGATGGGCTGCTGCTCGACGGCGAGGGCGACGGGCAGCCTGGCGCGGGCGGGAGGGCTGGGTGCTACTCCGCGCCGGGGCAGCAGTCGGTGGTCGAGATGGTGTATCGGGGGCGGAGGGGCGGCGGCGGGCGGCAGGAAGATGAGGGGGCAGATGACTCATCGCCTGTTCGTGGGCTCCTCAAGCCGGTGAGGCTCGGTTGGGAAGCAAGAGCGCTGTCGCCCCAGCCCGGCTCTGGTCACACGCAGGGTGCAGATCGAGGCGCCCTGCAACAGGCTGTGTTGCCTGGACAAACACACACACACACACACACACACACACACACACACACACACACACACACACACACACACGC